>NC_080168.1:70469507-70724507 GCF_950295315.1 Erinaceus europaeus
GACTTAAACCTAGGTCTTTGTACACAGTAATATGTGCACTCAATCCAATGAACCACCTCCCAGCCCTGACTTCATAACTTCTATCATGCTACAGAAACAAAAGTGGATTCGCAACTTAGGGCTTTTTTTTTTTTTTTTGCATAATAGAGTAATGCTCAGCAGTAAGCCAAAACCCATGAAAGAACAGCAACATCATGAATGAATCTAAAAAACACCAACTTGGAGGGGAAAGAGAGCTATATGTCAAGAATACAAGATTCAATCTATAGGAAATTCTGTAGAAGGCCAAGTGAGGCAACTTCCACTCCAAGATTAGTGTAGCTCTGAAACTCTCTTTCTCTCTCCTTCTGAGAGCTGTGCAGTTCCCGAAATGTCACAGTAACTTACATCACTGGCCAAGTAGCCAAGCAGAAAAGTGAGTGGATGACAGGGCATTTCTTAGGATCTGGGATTGAGAGCAGGCACCTGGGAGAAAAAGGAGACTGGGGAGAAGATATGAGGGGCAATTACGATTCAACTTCACAGGGACCATGGGCAGCTGGGCCAGATAGCCATCAGCAGAGGTTAATAGCCTCACTCTTTAAAGCTGGGGGGACACGTCCTTCAGCAGAGTCTCGAGCTAAGTCACAGGACAGCAGTGAAGACCTCAGGGCAGCAGTCACCATCAGGAGTCAGGCCTGAAGGACAGGCATTCTGGAAATATTTCAAATGGCAAAAGCCAATTCTAAAATCTTTTCTAATATGACAAGAATACATTCTTCCTTAAAAAATTTTTTTTAATTTATTTTTTGATAGAGACAGAGAAAAACTGAAAAGGGAAGAGAGAAACACCTGCAGACCTGCTTCTCCATTCATTAAGCTACCACACACACACTTACAGGTGGAAAGCAGAGGCTTGAATTAAGACCCTTGTGCATGATAATATGAGAACTCTACAAGGAATACCACTGACCAGCCCCCTCCTCTTTTTTTAATATGCACCTGATTGTATATACCATAATCTTGAATCTTATGAAGGCGTTACTAAGGGATATTTTACCTGTGTTGATAGAAGGGAGGGAGAAAAGAGAGGATCTATACATTTCTATTTCCACATGGATAGATGCCCCAGTACCTATGGAGTAAGTGCCACAGCCTAGAACTTCAGAGGCAAAAGATGTGTGCTTACAAAGGGCCTTTCCTCGCCTGTCCCAAGTGATCACTGATATGTATTCCATCATTCAGTTTTATCTTTTTTCTAGAACTCTATTCCTGATTATGAAATGCCAGCAGCACAGCTACCTGCTAGAAGGCCTCAGGAGAGCTGATGCCTGGTGTTACCTAGGAGACTTCTTTGTAGACTGAACACTCGGTTTTCATTGCACAGAAGCACCCAGGACTGGTGAAAAAGCTCACCTGGATAGTGAGCTGCTTTTCCATGTGTGAGATCCAGGCTGGAGCCCAGCCCTCACCACACGGAAGGGAATTTTGATGCTGTGGTCTCTCTTCTGTCCTTCCCTCCCTCTCTTCCTCTATCTCTCTCTATCTCCTTCTCTGCCTCAATCTAAACGGAAGGAAGGAAGGAAGGAAGGAAGGAAGGAAGGAAGGAAGGAAGGAAAATGCAAAGCAAAGAAAAGCTGGAAGAACTTATCAATTTGCCAAGGCAGAGCAATGATGGAACCAATAAGAACATTTCACACACTTCCATGTGCACAGGCCTGGGTTCAAACCCCTGGTCCCCACCTGCGGTGGGATGGGAGGGAGGGGGCTTCAAAAATGGTGAAGCAGTGCTGCACCTGTCTCTTTCTCCTCTATTTCCCCTTTTTTCTTTCTCTAAGTAAAATTTAAAAAAAAAAGAGTGGTGGTCCAGGAGGTGGTACAGTGGATAAAGCATTGACCTTTCAAGCACTAGGTCTTGAGTTCAATCCCTGGCAGCTCATGTACCATAGTGATGTCTGGTTCTTTCTCTCTCTTCTCCTATCATTCTCATTAATAAATAAATAAAATATTAAAATAAAATAAAGTGAAGTGAAGGAAGAGAAGGAGAAAAAGAAAGAATTGACCAAATTTATCTAGGGTGAGTTGATGAAATAGCTCACCAGGATAGCATGTTTCTTTACCATGTACGTGACCCAGGTTCAAATCCAATGAAGAAGGAACCCCCCCATCTCTGCCAGTCTACCTTCTCTGTCTCTGTCAAAAGCAAGAGGAGGAAGAGGATCCAAGTGTGAGGTTCAGGGGAACTGTCCTCCCCCCTGTGCCTCCTGACCTGGTCCAGCTGTTATTTGTGTATCTCTCAGCTGGATCCAAGGTGGAAGCACCCAGAAAGGAAGCCCTGGAGTCACGCAAAGGATGTAGCCCAACCTGCATTTGCAGCCTCCTTGCTTACTTCCTGGACATGTCTGGGAAGGCTGTTCACAGAACAGGACAAGGCAGGATGCCAGAGCCTATGGTAGGATGATCCTAGGCCAGCTGTGACTTTCCTGACAGTTCACAGCTGCCTCTCCCTCAGCCAGGCCCCCAGGGAGTGCTCCTGGGTGTTCTCAGAGGCCTCAGAAAACCGTGTCCTTCTGGTTAAAGTGAATTTTGAGATGCCTGTTCACACCCCAGCTCATGGCTTCCTGTCAGCTCTTCTTGGCTGGCTCAGCCCTGTCCCAGATGTGAGCAGCTGGTGTGGGAGTCTGCCTCTGTTCTCCTGGGTTCACCCCAATGCTATTCCCCATCCCAATAACACTCACTCTGGCCCCATGGAGTTCCATGCACACTCACAGAGCAGGACACAGAGGTCTGTACCACCTGATAGTTGCTCCTCTGCTGTAACAAGGGACAGAGAGCTTATTGGGGTGAGCACAGAACTGGCATGCCCAGCCTGGTGTGGTGCTCTGTTGTCTTTCTCTTTCTCTCTCTCCTTCTCTCTCTCCCTCCCTCTCCCTCCCCTCCCCCTTTCCCTCTCTCTCTCTCCTGTAAAATGTTTGAGAGGGAGAGATAGGGAAATAAAAGGAAATGAAAGGAAAGGAAGGGAAGGGAAGGGAAGGGAAGGGAAGGGAAGGGAAGGGAAGGGAAGGGAAGGGAAAGGAAGGGAAGGAAGAAAGAGAGAAAGAAAATTGATCAGGGAACTGGGAAGAGGTACACATATTAACATGCACCAGGACCCAGGATCAAGCCCCCATTCCCCACCTGTAGGAAGGAAGTTCACAAATGGTAAAGCAGTGCTGCCGTTGTCACTCTATCTCTCCCTCACTATCTCCCCCTTCCCTTCTTCTCAATTTCTCTCTGTCCTGTCAACTAAAATAAATAAAATGTTTAGCAAATAAAGAAAAAAAGAGAGTGAAAGGAGGAAAGGAAAAAGGAAAGAAAGGAAGGAAGGAAGGAAGGAAAAAAGGAATAAAGAAAGAAAGAAGGAAAGAGAGAAAGAAAGAAAGAAAGAAAGAAAGAAAGAAAGAAAGAAAGAAAGAAAGAAAGAAAGAAATTGTTCAATTATCAGCAGGTAAGTTCTGGTTGAGGTGGGCCTGCTAGGACTGTGTGTGAACTGAGAGGCATGAAAGCCCTGCCACTTCACAGCACAGTGAACTATAAAGCTGCTCCAGGCCACTCATAGCCCCCATGTCTCTTACAAGTCAGGGATGGGGACAGAGTTCACCAGGGAGAGTTCAAGCCTTACTGGGTGCAGTCCACAAATTCAAATACTGGCATGAGATGTGAATTTCAGGCTGCTGAAGGAAGCTCAGGTGCTGTGGCCTCTGACATCTCTCTCTTGCTCTCTCTTTGCTCCTCCTCCTATTTATCCTTAAGTGGAAACTAAGCCCATAAAAATTGGATGAACACTCTCCCCAGTCAACTAAATATCAAAGGAGACCACTTGGGACCATAATAAGACAGGACTAGAACTACTTTGGGAAGCCACCAAATCACCAGAGCATCCAGAGACCACAACTCTGCCCAGACCTCCAGCTCTACCAGTTGAGAAACTTCTCTAAAGAACAAGGAATATCAAAGATCACCTGAGACTACAACAAGATGAGACTAGGACTACTTTGGGAATCCACCAAGTCAGTGGTGAGTGGCTCATGGACAGAGAGGCGCCTAAGGAGAGATTCCTGGGGCTAAAGCCCTTATCTACTCCTGAGTGGCTGTAACAGTCTGGCAGTTTTCCAGTTGAGGAGCCACCTCCAGTCTGTTTTACTAATGAAAAAGACTGCTGAAGGGAGGCAAGGACTCCCCTAAGACTCATGAAATGCAACTGTGAGTCTCCATTTACTACTGCCCTCAGAGGCTGGAGCACCAAGGAAGAGGCCCTGTGGTAACATCTGGGGCAGGGAACTGACCAGGAGAAAACCTAAACTCCATGGTATAGCAGCACGGCTGTGTAGTGGGAGCCTTTCCACATTGTTCTCCTGATGGGAACATGGTAAATAATTGCCTCCGAACATGCAGACTATAAAGGGGACATGTTGAGAAACTCGCAGGACCCAGCAGTGCTGCCAGGCTTGGTTCTGGCTGCCAACAAAGAAGCTGAATTGAGCCTGGAGCTTTGGATCCTTGGGGAGTTGGAGTCTTTTTGCATAACCACTGTGCTATCTTTCCCCCATCTGCTTCATCTCTTGGTCAGGAGTAAGTGCTTAAGCTACAAAACCTACTTATAGGTAAAAAAAAAAAAAAAAAAAAAAAAAAAAGCCCTCAGGCTCCCACAGCCTACAGGGAAGAAAAAGAACAAAAGAGGTTTTAGCAGTCACTGTCCTTCAACCCAGGGACTGAGAAAACATTAAAACAACTGTTAATTTCCACAACTGTGAACTCTTTAGGTACTTTACTTAGACACAAGTTAATCCAGGCAAGAGTGATCAGTTGACTGAAAAGTACTAATAGAGAAGGACCTCATAACACACTATAATAATGATTAAACCAAGGAGAAACATTGGAGAAATTAACTAGACAAAAATCCAGCAAAAAGACCCCAAAGTTATAATCACAGAAGAATGAGGTCAACATCCAAATTCTAATTGAGGAATTAATCAAAGGAGTGAGGAAAGAGTTTGAAAGATTTTCATAACAAATTTAGAAACAACAAATGAGACTGAAAGAAAGAACTGATTATCGCAAGGTAATTAGAGAGGTGAAAGATGAAATAGCTGAGCTAAGGGCACAACTAGCTGAATAAGCTAAAAGTATCAAAACAGGGTAACAAAATACCTGAGCTACAGAAAAGAACAGAGGGGAGAGAGGATAGAATAAATGAGACAGAAACAGAATTAGCAAGATTGAGGATGAATTATAGAAAACTAAGAAAGAAGTAAGATATCTCAAAAAGAGATTAAGAGATGCTGAAAACAACAACAGAGACATATGGGATGACTTCAAAATGGTCATCTCTTTCTACCAGAGAAAGAAAGAGAGGGAGGGGAAGAAAGTATTCTATATTCAACAGGGGTGAGATGGTATCTCAATGTTGTCTTTATTTGTATTTCTCTGACAATCAGTGATCTGGAGCAATTTTTCATGTGTTTGTTAGCCTTTTGGATCTCTTCTGTAGTGAATGTTCTGTTCATATCCTCTGCCTATTTTTGGATTGGGTCATTTGCTTTTTTGTTGCTAAGTTTTCTGAGCTCTTTGTATATTTTGGTTATTAATCTCTTGTCTGATGTATGGCATGTGAATATCTTCTCCCATTCTATGAGGGGTCTCCTTGTCCTTGAGGTTTAGGTAGGAAAGTGTTCCACAAATGGTTTCTCTAAGTATTTGATAGTTTATGGTCTAACATCCAGGTTCTTGATCCATTTGGAGTTGATTTTTGTTTCTGGTGAGATAAGGTGGTTCAGTTTCATTCTTCTGCATGTTTCGACCATTTTCTCAGGACCATTTGTTGAAGAGAGCTTCCTTTCTCCATTTAATACTTTGGGTCCCCTTATTAAAGATTAGATGTCCATAGGTTGGGGGTTTAATTCTGGGCTTTCAATTCTATACCACTGGTCTGTGTACCTATTTTTGTTCCAGTACCAGGCTGTTTTAATGATGATAGCCTTATAATATAGTTTGAGATGTGAGAGTGTGATGCCTCCATTTCTGTTTCTTTTCCACAAAACTGTTCTGGAAATTCTAGATGTATTCTGGTTCCAGATAAATGACTGTTCTATTCTCTTAAAGAAGCTTGGTGGAACTTTGATGAGTATTTCATTAAATTTGTATATGGCTCTGGGGAAAATATTCATTTTGATGATATTAATTCTTCTAATCCATGAGCATGGGATGTCTTTCCATTTCTTGGTATCATTTTCTATTTCCTTGATTAGTGACTCATAGTTTTCAGTATAAAAGTCTTTCATTTCATTGGTCAGGTTTATTCCTAGGTACTTTATTGATTTTGCTGCAACAGTGAATGGGAGTGATCAAATCAATGGGGTTTACAATAAAAAATATTTATACCCCTTTCCATTATTAGGGAGCTACTCTCTTCCCTGGTCCAGCTTTCTGTTCCTTTTCCAGCCATCACATCATCTCCCCAGACAACAACTTGGATCCACATGCATATCAGATTTCAGGCTCAGGGGGAAAATTTAAAAAACTAGTATAGCCACAGGCCCTTTGGAATATAACTAAAATATAGCTACTAGCTACTTACAGAATGGAGGACTCCCCAACACATCATCTGCACTATTCCAGCCTTTAGGATCATGATTATTCAACAATTTGTTTGGATTTTTATGTTAACTCTCTTTTCAGCCACCAGGTTCCAGATGCAAGCAGGATGCTGACCATACTTCCCTGGACAGACAACCCGACCAATGTGTCCCGAAGCTCCACTTCCCCAGAGACCCACCCTACTAGGGAAAGAGAGAGACAGGCTGGCAGTATGGACCTACCTGTCATTGCCTATGTTCATCAGAGAAGCAATTACAGAAGCCAGACCTTTCACGTTCTGCATCCCACAATGACCTTAGGTCCATACTCCCAGAGGGTTAAAGAATGGGAAAGCTAATGGGAGGAGATGAGATACAGAGATCAAGTGGTGTTAATTGTGTGGAGTTGTACCCCTCTTATCCTATGGTTTTGTCAATGTTTCCTTTTTATAAATAAAAAGTGGAAAAAAGAAAGTATTCTATAGGACATAATAGATGAGAATTTTTCCAGGCTAGACAACATAAAAGACATAAAGGTTCAAGAAGTTCAGAGTGTCACTAACAAAACTAACCCAGACTTAAAGACACCAAGACACATCATATTTAGAATGAAAAGGAATAAACATAAAGAAAGGGTCCTGAAAGCTCCAAGAGAAAAACAAAGAGTTACCTACAGAGGAAAATCCATAAGATTAGAAGATTTCTCCATACAAACACTAGAGGCTAGAAGAGAATGGCAAGATAGATAGATATATATATATATATATATCAAGTTCTCAATGAGAAAGGCTTTCAACCAAGACTACTGTATCCTGCTAGAGTGCCATTCAGACTAGATGGAGGCATAAAAACCTTCTCAAATAAGCAACAGTTGAAAGAATCAGCTATCACCAAGCCTGCCCTGAAAGAGGTTCTGAAAGGTCTCCTATAAACAATCAGATCACCATAAACATACCAGATATCAGTACACTCTAAAAATCTACATTAATGGCATTAAAATATATTCATCATATAATATCAATAAATGTCAATGGCCTGGATTCACCTATTAAAAGGCAGAGAGTGTGAAAATGGATCAGAAAACAACACAACCGTATGTTGTCTGCAGGAATCCCACCTAACTCAACAAAACAAACACAGACTCAAAGTGAAAGGATGGAAAACTACCATACAAGTCAGTGGACCACAAAAATGGGCAGGAACAACTATGTTCATATCTAACATGATAGAACTTAAAATAAATAAAATTTTAAAAGACAGGCATGGACATTACTTAGCACTCAGAGGATCAATCAATCAAGAGGACTTAATGATTATCAACATCTATGCACCCAAGGAGAGGCCATCTAAATACATCAAACATCTACTGAAAGAGCTACAACAATATATTAATAGCAATACAGTCATAGTAGGGGACTTAAGCACCCCACTCTCTCAACTTGACAGATCATCCAGGCAGAAAATCAACAAAGAAACGAGGGAGCTAAATGAAATATATAAACTAGAACTATTGAACATTTTCAGAGTGAAAATGGTGATTTTACCATTGTCAGCCCATCTTGGATGGAGCTTGAAGAAATCATGTTAAGTGAGATAAGTCAGAAACAGAAGGAGGGATATGGGGAGATCTCATTCACAGGCAGAAGTTGAAAAACAAGATCAGAAAAGAAAACACTAAGCAGAACTAGGACTGGAGTTGGTGTATTGCACCAAAGTAAAAAATTCTGGGGTGGGGGGAGGAGCTGTTCATGTCCTGGTATAGGATGGCAGAGGACCTAGTGGGGGTTGTATTGTGTGGAAAAATGAGAAATGTTATGCATGTACAAACTATTGCATTTACTGTCAACTGTAAAACATTAATCCCCCAAGAAATAAAGGGGAAAAAATGGATGCAAGGGGCCAGCAGGTAGCTAATCCATAGAGTGCAGACATTACCATCCCTAAGGACCCAAGTTCAAGCCCCAACCACCACATGGAAGCACTTGCAGAGGGGAAGCTTCAAGAGTTGTGGAGTAGAACTAGGATGACTCTCCTCTCTGTGTTTCTCTCCCTCTATCTCTCTTTGTCTCTCTCTCACTCTCTATATAGAGGAGAGAAAAGGGAAAAAATGACCTCTCTAGAACAGTGGAATCATATAGTCATTGAGGTCCAGTGCTAAGGATGCTGCCATTAATAACAACAACAATAACAGTAGTAAAGAAGGAGGAAGAGAAGAGAAGGAGGAAGAAGAGAAGCAGGAAGAGGAGGCAAAGAAGAAAGTGGAGGAGGAAAAGGAGAAAGAGGAGGAGAATAAGAAGAAGGAGGAGGAAAAGGAGAA
Source organism: Erinaceus europaeus (assembly GCF_950295315.1). Lineage (NCBI taxonomy): Eukaryota > Metazoa > Chordata > Mammalia > Eulipotyphla > Erinaceidae > Erinaceus > Erinaceus europaeus. The sequence goes on from NC_080168.1 coordinate 70,478,418, forward strand.
GGAGGAAGAGAAGGAGGAGAACCACTGATTAGGGACCTAAGCTTTTAAAATATTTTGGTGCTAGAATTGTTTTTCTTTATGGGTGTTGGGCATTATGCCAGCTCCCCTGCATTGCTTGATACTATGGTATATTAACATAATCATTGTTTTACTGGAAAGATCCCCACCCATGCCTGCAGGGTACATTAATTCCCGCCAACTTTTTACCTTCCCAGAGTGCATTGTTTTCTCCACCCCCTTTCCTAGCCAGTCCCGTTCCCGACTTGCCACTTCCATTTTTACCCTATAAATCCCTCTGCTGTTCCTGGTTTCACCCTCTTTTTCTCTTCCACGTCCCAACCTGGAGAAGACCTGGAGAAGGGCTGGCATGCATAATGGGAGGTGGCCATTTTGCTAGCTCCATGTGGCCTAAAACTGCTGTGCTCACACCCGACTCTGTGGCATCCGCATCAATAAAGAATTGTATTACCACACTGCCATGAGTTCCTTGTCTCTCTCTCCGGCGAAGCTAGCCAGCATATGGGAAGGTGCAGTAATTGTCAGTCAGAAAGGGGAAGATGTCTTGATCCAATTTGTTATATTAATTTTTTTTTAACCAGAGCACTCATCAGTTATAGATTTTAGTGGTGTGAGGGATTGAACTTCAGAGCCTCAGACATGAGAGTCTCTTTACATTGTGGTATCTACCCCCCTTAAATTTATTTTTTATATACCATCTCTAAAATGTTCATTTCTAGCAACATCAAAAATGGGTAAGCCTGTGAGCTGGGTAACTATTTTGAGAGTCAGACACACACACACACACACACACACACACACACACACACACACACACTCCCCTGCCACACTCCCCTGCCATTCCCAGTTCTGAGCACTGTATGCATCCACATAGGGGCTGGGACTGCCCTGGGGAACCTTCCCATAGGTAGAGAGGTCTGGCTTGTCATTGCCCCCTTATTGGTGTGCATTCTCATTCACTCTGTTTCTCTGCAGCAGTCCTGAGTTACACTCTGGCTGCAGGGACTGAGCGGGGGAGGGATGGAGTAGTATTGCTTGGAGTCTGATAGGATGTTGAATTTATTAGGTGTAGGTAACGTCACCCCATGCCCAGCATCACACTTCATTGCTTAAAGGCTTCCCTCTCCCACTCTGGCAGAGAAGGTGTATATTTCCCAGAGTGTGGAATCAATCATGCTTCCACCTGGTGGGTGTGGAGGTGGGGAGCAGACTCAGAATCCAGACTTTCATTTTTTTAATATTTATTGATTGATTTTATTTGATAGGACAGAGTGAAATTTTGAGGGGAGGGGAAAATAGAGAGGAAGAGGGAGAAAGGCACTTGCGGCATGGCTTCACCACTCCTGAAGCTCCCCAGCCCTTTCAGGTGGGGACCAAGGGATTGAACCCAGGTGCTTGCACATGATAATATTCAGTTAACCAAGTGCCCCTAATCCAGGCCTTCCTCCTATCTTCTCTAGGGTTTACTATGAGATGAAGAAAGAAAGAAGACAAAGGAAAAAAAAGACTGAACCTCATACTCACAGACAATGTTATCCAGTCATTGGAGAGAAAAAGAGATCAAGAGAGAGAGAGAGTGAGTAAGTATTACAGCTAAAGGGTTAGGGTCAGAGTGAAGACCAAAGGGTTGGGGTCAGGGTGAATGTCAGGGTTATGACCAGATTCAAGGTCAAAGAAGATAATCACTCCATGGGCAGGATTCATGCTGGCTGGGGCCCTAGAGCCCTATGTGCATACCTATAGTGCCTGACTATAACTACTGGCACTACTATTGTCTACAGGGCCACACACTGACCCCTGATGGCAGGGACCTCCCCAGCGGCACCCGGGGCTACCAGCAGCTTGCCCACCTGCAGGCTGAGGACACTGACAGCAGCTGCTCAGCATTCTGTGGTGGTGACTATCACTCTAGGTCAATGAGTCTCTATCTGGGCAGTGAAGCCAGATGCCCTAGGCCCTGGCCACCACCCCTACAGGCTCTTTCCCCAGAAGTAGCTCTCAGCTATGGAGATTTTACACTGTTAGTTCAGAGCGTATTGGGGTGTTGTCAACCTGAAACACATCAGATATAAAGCAAACAAAATAAACTTGGGAATGGCAAAATAGCTCACCTAGACAGTGCACTGCTTTACCATGTGCATGATCCAAGTTTAAGGTCAGTCCCACTACACTGTGTGGTACTGTGATATATCTCTCTCTCTTTCTCTCTCTCCCTCTCTTCCTCTCTCTCTCCTCCTCTCTCTCTTTCCTCCTCTCTCTCCCTCTCTCTTTCTCTGTTTCTTTTTCTCTGCCTCTCTATTAAAATAGAATTGAGGGTCTGGGTGGTGGCACACCTGGCTGAAGACACATAGTGCCATGTGCAAAAACTCTGATTCAAGTTTCCAGTCCTCACCTGCAGGGGAGAAACTTCACAAGTGGTAAAGCAGTGCTGCAGGTGTCTCTCTTTTTTTCTCCCTCTCTGCCTCTCCATTCTATTTCAGTTTCTCTCTGTTTCTTCCCAATAAATGGATAAACAAATAGCATGTATTTAAAAAGTTTAATTTTCACTGCTCTACATAGTGAAAAGCCAGCCACTTATAACAGAATCCTGGTGTTCTATTAAAACTCCTTCTAGAACTCTGAAAATGAAAACACAAAATACACCAGTGAAATACTCATAGTCTTGGCAGTTGGGAGAGAAGCAGGAAAGGAAAAGAAAGATTAAAAAAAGGAAAAGAAAGAAAGAAAGAGAGAGAGAGAGAGAGAGAGAGAGAAAGAAAGGAAGGAAGGAAGGAAGGAAGGAAGGAAGGAAGGAAGGGAGGAAGGAAGGAAGGAAGGTAGAAAGAAGTCTGGGTTAGGCTACTCTTTTTCTTCCTGATTTGTTATATTGCCCTGTTAATTTCACATAATTCTAAAGCCAGTTCACTATAAATATTGTCCCACATAACTTGGCAAATAATGAAAACAGTAATTTCAAAGAGCTGGCAGAAATCTCATCTAGTAGAGAAAGCACATCATGTAGAAGAGCATAGGCCCAAATCTCAGGCCACTACATGGGACCACTTGCAGCAGGAGGGAAGCTTTGGAGCATTGGAGCAATGCTTCAGTGTCTCTCTTCTCTGTGCCTCTGTCTATGTCTCTGTCTCTCTCTCTTCCTCTGAGAAAAAAGAAATAAGTGGTAGAGTCAAACAAGCACCAGTGATAACCCTGGTGGCAATAAATTAATTGATTAATTAAATTAATTAACTAAATAAAAGCAGTCAAGGAAGTGGCTTACATGGGTAGAGCACGCATGGGTAGGAAGTGGCTTACATGGGTAGATACCTGGGGTCAGTATGCAGTGTGCATATGCTGGTGCAGTGCTCTGACCTCTCTCTCCTTAACTATATAAATCCTTGGAAACAAAGACAGGAGGCTTCCACTTAAGGAGAGAGATGGCCAGGTAAGGTAGCAGGGTCACAGCAGGTGGACAGCAGGTTGACAGCCACTGCTCTGTATTAGGACAGGCCTTCTTGCATCCAGCCTGCTCTTGGGCTATACTGTTGTGTAAACCTGACAGTGGCCTCTGGAAGCAGAATAATTGGGATGCCACACTTTGAGTTCTCTGTATGGCTTTCCATCTTGCTATGTAACAGGCCACCCCAAAAGACAAGGGTTTAAGAGGCCAAGTGTGTTTCATCTTATGCCTCTGGAAAGTGGAGGCCTGACACAGGCTCTCAGTGTACTGGCACTGAGGGTGTCTCCAAGGGATGTGACTCCACTTTGGGGTGTTCTCCCCAGGGTGGGTGACTTGTAACCAGCAGGTGACCCTGGGCAGGTCTTAGGTATTTGTGGACTGTTGAAAAGATACCTTGGTTCCTGGCTTCAAGGCCTTTTGATGTACTAGTGTCTGACTGTCTGTCTGCCTGCCTGCCTGTCTTTGACTAGAGCGCTGCTCAACTCTGGCTTGAAGTGATGCTGGGGGCTGAACCTGGGATGTTAGAGCCACAGGTATGGAAGTTTCTTGTTTTTGTTTTTGTTTTTTTGGAAATCATTACATTATATCTCTAGCCCAGCTTCATGGCCTCCTAATTTACAATTTTTGTTTTTTACCAGAGCACTGCTCAACTCTGGCTTATGGTGGTGCTAGGGATTGAACCTAGGACCTCCTGCCTCAAGCATGAGAATTTGTTGCATCACCATTATGTCCTTAGAGCAAGGAATGCCAGAGAAAATGATTAAATGAGGGAGAACAAGGTGAAGGCCTACAGACACCCCCACAATTAATCTCAGATGTAGTCACATTCAGCCCAGTTCTTCGTTCAAGGCTCTTAGTCAAACCCACACTCAAAGTGAGACCATGTCCACCAAGAGGAGAGATTTCTGGGGTGTACTGGGTTGCAATCTCTGGAGTGTCCCAGGGAAGGGCAATATATGTCACCAATATTCTGTGTAGTGACTTAGGGCACTGTCCAGGACTCCTCTATTGCACTCAATGGCCCTAGCATCCTTCTAACCCCCCAACATGATGCACTGGAGAAAATGAGGTATGCAACCACACTGCTGATAAAAGACATTGAAATGTTTGCATAAGATGGGATATGAACATCTCTGCCCAAGGAGTGTGGCTAAGCTTGCTGTCCTAGGCTGCCAAAAGTCCCTGTCCTGTGTTACACCTAAAATCCCTAGCAAAGCATCAATCTCTGCATTTCTTCATCTTAGACCATATTTTCTATTTCAAAATAGCCTTGCATTCTGGGAGGCTGTACAGTGAGTAAACATTGTACTTTCAAGCAGGAGGTTCTAAATTCAATCTCCAGCATTGCATGTGACAGAGCAATGTGTTTTCTTTCTCTCACTTCTCTCTCTCTCTCCCTCTATTTTTCTCCCTCTTTAATAAATGTCTTTTTTTTTTATCTGAGGAAGTGACTCAGTGTGGAGTTCTGGGTTCTATTCCTAGAACTTCATGTATGGAGCCATCCTCTGGTTTCTCTCTCTCTCTCATAAGTAGATATTTATATAAACAGCTCCCTCTTTTAAAAATAACCACTCAATCATTTCTCTATGCTGCAATATGATTTACGGCAATAGGTCAATATATATTTTCAGATTTGCAATTGCTTATAAATATTGATTTCCTTATCTGAGATAGTGTGCTACAGTGCTCTATTTGTCACTGTGTCTATTTTATGAAACAAATGTATGTATGCTAGCATTGAAAATAAATAAATAAAAGCTTGGAGACCAAGCAATGGCACAGCTGGTAGAACACATGTTACCATGCACAAGGACCTGGGTTCGGAACCCCATTCCCTACCTGCAGGGTGACAGAGAAGGTCTGCCTCTCTCAATTTCTCTCTCTCTAACCAAATAAAATAGAAAGGAAAAAAAGAGGAAGGAATGACCACTGGGAGCAATGGATTTGTAGTGCCAGCCCCCCAAGCCCAAGTGATAATACTAGTGGCAATAAAAAAAATTAAAAATTAGTTTAAAAAAACTTTCTGAAAATAAGCTTTTTTGAAATATGTGTGTGAAAATGAATTCACCGAGAACACATTCTGCAACAGCCCTCAGACTGATGTCCCAGAATCACTCACCAAATAAATAAAGAGAAAGTGATCTTAAGGGGAAAAAATGTGCTGTTATCTGACCTGAGTTACTATTATTTGAGAGTATTTTTTGAGGAGCTGCCTATGGTCCACTTTTTTTTTAGATGAACATTTACTAAGGACAAAAGTATTTGTGAACATATGGTCTCTGTCTCTGTTTTGGATGTAAACACACACACACACACACACACACACACACACACATACACACAAAAACCCTTCTGGCATTTTGCTGACTTCATTTCCCTCTGAGTCACACTCCTGTGGGCTGTAAACATTAGGGTATTTTGATCAATTAGGAATAACTGAGATACTCAGAGCACAACATGACTTTCACTCTTTTCCCTGAACGGGTAACCGGCTGCCCAGTGAGTGGTCTCCCTCGTTATTTTTACATTTCTATTTTCTGTTGACCAGTTGTGGCTGGAACAGATGGACGAAGTTGAGTTTTGTTCAACTCTAAAGCCAGTGTTGCTCAATAGTGGATTAAACACAAATTCTCTGATCCAGGCTCAGTCTCTTATCCCCTCTATAGTTGTGGCATGGATCTCACCTCTTGGAGAGGGTGGAAGTGAGAATGTGGAGTCCATGGTTGGGCAGTTACTACAAGAGCTCCATGAGTTTGAGAGATAAATGAACTTTACAATTTTGTTCACCATTCTCAGCACTTTGTGACAAGTAACAGAAGCAACAAGTAGTTTTTGTTTTGTCTTGTTTTTTATTTCGTTTCATTTATTAAGGAGAGAGAGCAAACCAGAACATCTCTCTGGCACTCTGTGATGCCTGGGATCAAACTTAGGATTTCATACTTAAGAGTCCAACCCTATCTACTGCACTCTCCCCAAGTCACACAATGAGCAATCTGACAAGTGTATCCCCAGTTATTCACTTACATTTCCTTTCATTTGAAAAAATAATCAGGTCCTGATCTAGATGCAATACTAGAGAATAGAGCAGTATCAAGACAAGCATAGTCTGTACTTTCATGGAACTTAACTCTAAGTGGGAAACAACCCACTTAATAGTTAACTCTTAATAATAGTTAACTATTAACTAGTGACTTCAAGTCTCAGAAATAGCTGTCAACAGGGTCTCAGGTGGTTGCTCACCCAGTAGAGCACACATATTACTATGTTTGAAGAGCAGAGTTCAAGGCCCCAGTCACCACTTACATGGGGGGAAGCAGTGGAACAGTTCTTCTACTTCTTCTCCTCCTCCTCCTCCTTTTCCTCCTTCTTTTTGCTCTCTCTCTCTCTCTCTCTCTGTCTCTCTCTCTTCTTTTCTGTCTCTCACCTTCTTTTAAAAATTGGCCACCCTACTAGGGAAAGAGAGAGGCCGACTGGGAGTATGGATCAACCAGTCAATACCCATGTTCAGCGGGGAAGCAATTACAGAAGCCAGACCTTCCATCCTCTGCATCCCACAATGACCCTGGATCCATACTCCCAGAGAGATAGAGAATGGGAAGGCTATCAGGGGAAGGGATGGGATATGGAGATCGGGTTATGGGAATTGTGCGGAATTGTACCCCTCTTATTCTATGGTTTTGTTAATGTCTCCTTTCTTAAATAAAAAAAATTTTTTAAAGTTGGCCTCCGAGGGTGGTAGAGTCATACAGACATGGAGCCCCAGCAATAACCCTGGTGACAATATATGAACATGTAAGAAATATAAGGTGAATGAATAGGTTCTTGTGTGGCAGTGACTAAAGCAAAAATGTGTGAGTTGCCAGGAGGCAATCAAAGCAGTCACCTGAGGAAGAGAACCTTCCCAGGGGAGCCCACAGGAGGTGCTAAGGCCTAGGTGGTAATGAGATCACCCATTCCAGGAGCACAGAGCTGCTCAGCAGCTTCTGAAGCCTGGGGAAATAAGACATAAGAAGAGTTGGGACTCTGGAGCCCAACACCTTAAGGCAGGCTCTTGTAAAATAGTGGGTGATCGGTAGGACTCTTGCATTATCTAAGCAATCATTTCTCTGTTCTTCCCAGCCCTTCATTTCAATGGTCATGTTCAAACTAAGTAGATTCCTACACCACAGCCAGCTGGCCTCCTGCCTGTGGGTCTAGTCCATGTCCTGACACCCACAAAATCCTTGAATGTAAAGAAGACGAAGAATATCTGTGCAAAACGTGAGAAAGTCTTCAGTGTAGACTTAGACTATCACAAGCAATCCCACTTACTCAGATCCCCTCATGATTCCACCACCTGAAGCCCAGCAGCTCACCTAGGGAGTGCCATGAGCTCCGCTGGGCTAGCTAAGCAGGGCTTATCAAACTCATCATTAATTTTATATCTCTTACCACCAGAATTATCACTGGGGCTCAGTGCCTGCACAACTCCTGAAAGTCATTTTTCCCTTTCCTCTAAACACAGAATGAGGGATAAAGGTAATGAGTGAGAAGAGGCTGGAGAGAAGCTGCAACACTGCTCCACAACCCATAATACTTGCCCCTTACAGTTGCTCACATATGGCTGCCCTAGGCTCAAACTCAGGTCCTTGAACATGATAGTGTGTGCACTCTACCAGGTAAATAACATACCAGCCTCATTAATACTGTTTTGAAGCAGATAATTCTTTGCTGTGGGGCCTGACTTGTGCATCAAATGATTCCTGACTTTTACTATCTTGGCAATACTAAGATTTCACTCACTTTGTGAGTATCAGGCGTGCCTCCCTACGTGTCCAGTGTCCCTTGAGTGACAAAGGTTAAGGAAGTCTTCCTACCCTACCCAGATCCCACAGCACCTTGCTCAATTGGACACAGAGACTTCCTCTGAAATCAGAATTCATCTGAGGCATCAGAACATTCTATCAGATAAGCTGTAAGTCTGTCTTCATCTTGAAATCCAAACTGAAAAACTGACATCTTAGTCTCTCTCTCTCTCTCTCTCTCTCTCTCTCTCCATAATCAGTAATCAGTTAATAACTGGATCTGAGTTTAATTGCAGACTAAGTGGAGCAAAGTACATGATGGGTATATTTGAGGATTAAATATTAAAATATGTGTAAAGTATCCAACACATGAAAATTTGCCCACACAATGTAGTTTTGGTCTTAAGATGCATTTACTTAATTTTATGAGAAAGAGAACAAAAATGGAACCTCCCTGTGCTCATAAGCTGCTTAGAGAAATTCCGTGGATTGAACCTGGGACCTCTGGCCCTCAGACATGCAAGTCTTATGCTCTAATACTGGTATCTCCCATGCCCTTTTTAAAAACTCAGTAATGCTAATGGAAGACTGGAAATAATAGCTTGATCACTACATTCCATAGCTCTAAGTACCCTCTAGGGTCAATTTCCTGCAGTATTTCCAAATGTTTATAATGTAGTCCTTCCTTCTTTTTGGTAAAGTATGTTTGCATATATGTATTTTAATGAGAGAGAGGAATATATATATAGAGGGGGGGGGCAGAGACCAGAGCACTGCTTACGTCTGGTATATGGAGGTGCTGGGGATTGAATTTGGGACTTCAGAGCCTGAGGCCTAAGAATCTCTTTCACAAAACCATTACAGAATTTACCTAACCCACCTTCTCTCTTTTGGAATGGACCAGAACAAAAGGAGCAGGGGTAAGTTGTCCACATGAGAAAAGAGAAATTCAAATGCATTTTTCTATTTCTTCAGCTCTTCTTAATACAGGCTTGAGGGAAGGATGTGAACTGTGGGAATAGAAATAAATAAATAGGGAGTCGGGCGGTAGCACAGAGGGTTAAGCACACATGGCGCGAAGTGCAAGGACCATCTTAACTATCCCAGTTTGAGCTTCTGGCTCTGCAGGGGGACAGCTTCACGAGCAGTGAAGCAGGTCTGCAGGTGTCTATCTTTCTCTCCCCCTCTCTTTCTTCCCCTCCTCTCTCCATTTCTCTCTGTCCTGTCTAATAATGATGTCATCAGTAACAATAGCAATAATAAAAAAAACAATAAGGGCAACAAAAGGGAAAATAAATAAATATTAAATAAATAAATAACCCTAAAGAAAAAATGTTAGTTTTCCAGAGTTTTCCAGCAAAGAAAAGCTCTTTTTTTTTTTTAAAGGTAATCTTTTTGACTTCATTATGGTTCAAATCAAAGCCATTCAGATTTGAACAAAGACATATCAAAATGGTTGATGAGTGAGATGGAGTCAGCACTTCCTGTGGATGCCAACACCTCCCTCCCAGAAGCCTGCCATCTTAACTCTGCCTTCCTGGAGGCTTAGGCAGCAATGAAGACAATTAAGTTCAGCAGTGCCTTCCATGGTAACAGAAAAGCTTCCTCATCATTGAGTTCACTGTGACACAGCAGTTGTTGGTATCTGGAGAAATCTCTAGGGAGAGAAAGCATAAACTCATCTATAAGACAGAGTTCATCTTTCTAAAATGATGGGTGCTACAGGAGGCCCAATGCCTATATTCCTAGAAGCTTTCCAGAGCCTTTTGGCTTTTTTTTTTTTTCCTCTTCGTTGCTTGAGAATGCTGCCTTATCTTTTTGGGAGTCTCACATCACTTTCTTTGAATCCATGGAAAGTTTTCCCACAACTTCAGAATGAAGGATCAGCTCTTACAATTTTGGACACTTAACTCATGTCACCAAGCAAGGGACCTAGAGCTGAGATACTAGTTACTGTATTGAGTATCTTTCCTTTGTCAAAAGTGCCTTTATAAACTGAGGGGAGAAGGGAGGTCCCCTTGACAAACAAATACTCCATGGCTTTGTCTTTCTCTTGAGCCATGTGGTTTCTTTGTAACTGTGTGACAGGACTTACGCACCACTATTTCACACTGCTTCTAGAAGCTTTTTTTTTATTTTTCAAGAGTAAGGTTGGGAGACAGCATAATGGTTCTGCAAAAGACTTTCATGCCTGAGGTTCTGAGGTCCCAAGTTTAACCTTTCATACCAACATAAACCAGAGCTGAACAGTGTTCTGGTATTTGTATGTCTGTCTTATCTGTCTGTCTGTCTGTCTTTTTCTCTTTATCACTTTTATTAAAATAAATAAATAAAGGAATAAAGATTAGGCCTAAACTATTTATTAACTAATAAAAATGGATCCTAGCACTCTTCTCTGCTTTGTCCTCCAGAGGTTGAAGGCATTATCATGAATATTATTGATGTGTGCATTTGTTATGTTCATGTTACCTGGAAATGGAAAATGGATGATGGGTGAGAGGACACCTTTCAATATCAGTTCACATTTTGTTACTATTACTGATAGAGTACACACACACACTTTCCTATATGAGCACTTGTTATCATTGCCAATGGTAACAAAAGCTTTCTGTAGTTTTACATCCCATCTTTTCCCTGATAAAACTGAGGTAGACTCTTGGGAGTTCAGGAAAGCGAAGACTAAGTGGCTAAAGATTTGCAGTCTTTGAAGGTGTGGCATTCCCTCCTTGGCAACAACCACCCTGTTCCATTCTTTGGGCTTGGATGGGGTGAGAAGAGAACCTGATTGATGAGGGGCCCAGATCCCAGGGCTGAGCAGTACTGTCCAGTGAAGGTTGTACAATGGAGCCCTCCCTATCCTGTTGTGTGCTCCCCAGCTGAGATTTCTCATAGACACCTGACCTGGTGCAGCCCAGGTAATCAATCTCTTATCATTTGATTTGGTGTTGTTTCATCCTGGAGTCCCATCTTTCAGTCAGCTCACATAAAGAAACTTATATATAAAGAACTCAAGGTAGAGTTGCTTAAGAACCTCAAGGAGCCTCCAGCTTTATACCCTTGAAAAAACTACTGGACTATGAGACTCCTTCAGGGTTCCATAGAACCAAGTCTGGAAGCCTTGAGTCATCTTTAACCTTGCAGACGCAAAGAATCACACTGAAACCACAAAATAAAATAAATAAATAAATAGTAGTAATAATGGCAGTATCAGTCATGAGCAAAACTGCTCTGAACAAAGGATGAACCTAAAGCAGCAGCTAAGGATGAGTTGAGTCAAGTCAGAAAGACAAGGAGAGAGGGAGAGAGGGAGGGAGAGAGGGAGAGAGAGAGGGAGAGAGAGAGAGAGAGCATGTGAGCAGATCTAAATTGTCTTCTCCTGTAACTTGAATAGGCCTTGATCTTAACATTTTTTAAATTTGCTTTTAACGGATAATGACTCCAGCCCATAGGAAGGCAGAAAAACATGAAGGATTATAGGGATACAATATGTTAAAGGTAATTTTCAAAGGTCTCCCCTCCTTTTTTTTTCCGGCTGGTGAGGAATTACACTAAATTTCTCTAAATACAAAGTGGCTTTGAAGTAACATGCGTGGTGTGGCCATCTGTTCTGTAATGCCAGGGGCAGAACTATTATTATGCTGTCAGCAAGCCTACTTTGGGAGTTCTCTTTTCTATACGTGTCTTCTACCTATTCATAGAAAATTCTGCCTCCAAAATACTCTAGTAGGTCGCTAAAGCTAATAAAGAGGCCCATTATGCATTTTTGAAAAGTCATGCTGTTACAGAGCCTGAGAGACTGACTATATAAATGAAACATGTTCTAGAACTTTCTTTTCTTCCCTTTCCTTTTCTTTTTTTTCTTTTTACTCTTTCTTTTCTTTTTGTAACAAAAGCTCAGATTGAAATACCTGTATTTCTGAAAGACAGCAAAGATAAATGTTTATTCTTCTAGTTAAACAGAAACCACCCAGACTGTATGTTAAGTGGCAATTTAAAATATCAACTATTTTATATAGTTGTTACATCATATCTTGTTCTTTTTTTTCTTTTCTTCTCTTTTTCTTTGCCACCATGTCTGCCACTGGGGCTCAGTATCTGCATGGCTTCACCGCTCTCTCTGCAGCCTTTTTTTTTTCTTTTTATTCCTCCAGATAGATGGTGGGAAAGAGAGAGACATACAGATACAAAAGCAGAGAGAGGAGAGGCAGGCAGCTCTACTCCACCATTTGTGAAGCTTCTCAAATGTGGTAACCTGAGGATTCAGTCTTTGTGTACAGTAACCTGTTAGTTAAACCAAGTGAACAATATGTTGGTCCCCAGATTGAATATTCACTTTTAAAATATTTTATTTTAATGAGATAGATACAAAGAGAGAGAGAACAAAGCACTGCTTATCCCTGGCCTATGGTGGGGCTGAGAATTGAACCTGGAACTTCAGAGCCTCAGTCATGAAAGGCTTTTGCATCACCATTATGCTGTCTCCTTGCCTACAGAGTAGATATTCTTATTTAGGGTTCAAAAATAGACCATAGATACAATATGCAGAAAACAGTAGGACTTAGGAGGGAAGAACTTTAAAGTACAGTTGTAGAATTAGGGTCCACTGCCTGGTGCCACAGAAAGTCAAATTGTCACACCACTTCTTGCAAAAACAGTGGAAACATTATTGCTGCCCAGACTGGCAGCTGGAGGCTAGCATCTATAACTCAAATCAAACTCCAAGAAGTCTTTTATACAGGTGAGAGTGGGGGAGGGCTGGGAAGCCAGTGCTTGGATTGGGGCAGTCAATGAGGAGATAGAGGTACCCAGATCTTCCTGCCTCCAAGGTTTCTCAAAATTCCTCCTTGAACAAAGCCTGTAGTCAGTCTTAACTCTTCGTCTTCATTTCAGGAGGGAAGGGCAGCAAGAGGTAGGTGAAAATGTCTGCCCTCACATTGTCTTTCTGTTTCCAGATTGCATTTGTTGTATATTAACAGTTCTTTGGCAGAAGGCTTTCTGTTAGCAGGTCAAGACATTCCTTGTCATTGGGGGTGGGGGGGGGTGAGGCACAGTTTTGAAAGCACTGATCCTTGTTTCCATGAATATGCTTGGGTTCACACTGAGCACTCAAAACTGAATGAGGCACACAAAACTGTACCAACAAGACCACTCCTTCAGATTGTTACCGTGGCATCCTGTTTGTATATTTCTTCGGTGACACTCTCTCTCTCTTCTACCACCAGAATGGTTACCCAAATGCATAGAGACTATATCTCACTTTTCTTTAAAGCCAAGCCCTTCTTTCCATAGCTTGACACTGCGAATCCTTTTTGATCTGAATCTGCCTCCCAGCACTCTTCCTTTGTACCTTAAAATCCCTCACAACCCAATGAATGGGGCTCCCTGGACCCAGTTCTAATAGGAATATGTATTGGGCTTCCTCACATCTAAACAGTGTTAGACACCAGCACCAAGGCCCAGACTTCAATTCATCTCTGACACTATCTACCCACAAAGTGCATCAATGTCTCCAGGGTAGGAGCTCAGACCCTCAAGACCACCTCCCACTTCTGGCATTGGGAGCAATCCTAGGTTGTTGCCTATGTTGCTACCCTGTGAATCACAGGGTCTCACAAAGTACTCCTCAGGGACAATGGAGTGGCTGGAATGGCTCACAAAACTCAGTAGCCCTCTGTACTCACTAGGTCACTGATTTCCTACAAAGACCATTATTCAAGAATAGCCAGTTGGAAGAGGTAAGGCCAGGTGTGGGGAAAGGGTGTGGAGTTCCCATTCATTCCTCAGGTGTGGCATTCTCACCTGTCCCCTGAGTGCTCACCAATCTGTGGACTCTCTGAACCCTTCCCCTTGGAATCTCTTTGGCCACTGGTACTTGAGCTCAGCCCATTGGAGGACATCATGCTTCCAAGCGTTAGTCACTGAATATAGCTATTATAAACATTTGTGGGCAGAATTTTATGTGGACATAGCTTTTCAACTCATTTGGATAAACATCAAGGCATGTGACTTCCAGTTCATATAATCAAAAAATATGTTGGGTTTTATAGGAAATTGTAAATCTATCCTCCAAAGCAATTCTACCATTTTGTAGTTCCCTTTTTATTTAACTTATTTGCTCATTAATCTATTTCAAATGAGATAGAATAATGAGTTTTATGAGAGACAGACAGAATGAGATAGAGAAAACAAAGTAGAGAGAGAGAGATTGAGGAGGAGAGATAGAGAGAGAGAGAGAGAGAGGTATGAGGTACTACTCTGGTATATGTGACCCCTGAGGGCACCCCTGAGGTGTGAGGGAGCTCCACACATATATGTATATGTAGCAGAGGAAAGAAATAAAGAAGACAATTCATCCAGGAGGTGGCACAGTGACTAGAGAGTTGGACTGTCAAGCATCAGGTCCCTTGGTCAATCACCAGCATTTTGGGGTGTGTGTGTGTGTGTGTGTGTGTGTGTGTGTGTGTGTGTGTGTGTGTGTGTGTGTGTGTGTTATGGCTCTCTCTCCTCCTCCTCCTCCTCCTCCTCTCTCTCCTTCCCCCTTCCTTCTCTCTTTCTCCTCCTTCTCCTTCTCCTTTTTCTTCTCCTTCTCCTTCTTCTTCTACTCCTCCTCCTTCTTCTTCCTTTCTCCCTGTTGGTACCAAATAAAAAGATCAACAACTCAAGCACCAAACCAAATAATAAAATCAACGGAGTTTTTTCTACTTTGATGAACATCCTAGAAGTAACAGTGAGGAGGTAGATAGAATAAAGGTTATGCAAACAGACTCTCAAGCCTGAGGCTCTGTCAAGTCCCAGGTTCAATCCCCCACGCCACCATAAGCCAGAGCTGAGCAATACTCTGGTAAAAAAAAAAAAAAAAAAAAAAAAGTAACAATGAGAGGAACTTGAGAAATACTCTAGTTCACACCTTCAAACTAACCTATATGTCTACTTTCTTCAACAGGAAAAGCCTCATTAAATATCTTTAAGAACACAACTGAGGGCTGGTAAAATAGCTCACTTGGATAGTGTGCTGCTTTACCGTGTTCGAGAACCAGGTTTGAACCCAGCCCCCACCACATTTGAAGGAACCCAGTGCTATGGTCTCTTTCATTCTTTCTGCCTCTGTGCCTCTATCTAGTAAAAATAAAATAAAACAAAATAAAATAAAAATCATTGCAATAATTTTATCAACTTTCCTCTTGAGGAGAGCCTCCTAAATTTCAAACTTCCAGACTTAAAATAAATCACCAACCAGTCTCCCTATGATCTCCTTCAAAAGATATTTCCCAGTGAAGGCCATGCCCATCCCTACTATTTCATTACAAACGAATAAGATCTGTTAAAATATTTTTATTGCTCAGATCCTTCCAACATCAGGAGACCTCTGAGACTGACCAGAATAAATGTTTAAAAATCAGAGTCTCCTGTGAAATAGAAGCTGTCAGCACTAAAAGCTTCCTTGCTTCACAAAGAGACATCCTAAACCCTGTTTTCCCCATTTTCAGATTAAAAAAAAAAAAAAACTGACTAGAAAAATTGGTATTCTCTGTGCTTTCCAAAGCAGTTGCTTCCAAGCTGTCACTTCCTTTTTTATTGCATGGGTAATAAGATGTCACAGAAGATACAGATTTTTGGGCCTTCTGACTAAGAAAGTGGACTTGTAGGATTATAGTATCCCTACAGCTTTCCTGAAAAAACAAACAGCTTTTCCTCATCTACAAGAAGGCAATGTTCTGGCCCTAATGGTGGCCTCCAATTTCTCTGCCACTGTCAGTTTGAAGCTGTAAGGTTTCTTTTTCTGAGTCAGATCAATCACTTCAGTGTTGAAGAAAACAAACAAACAAACAAATAAAAATTTGAGGTCATGCCTCTTGGAGTCCTTTTCAGCAAAAAATGGTTATCTCCAGTTACACCTTTCTACTAGTAGAGATTCATAACTGTTGGGTCATCAGGCTCTAGGAAAATCACCCATGTTCATGTCCCTTGAGTCACCTTTAATACATGTTATGGAGGATTTTGGAACCCAATATAAAGAGAAGATAAAATTCCATTATTCTTCCATGAGTCAGGGTAAACAGTCATTCTCACAATTCACTATTACGTCTTTTTTTTTTCAATTCCAATATCACGTTATTGAGAAAATATTGATGTAAAGAATTTTTGTTGTCACAAAAGTAAATTTCCACACTTCCCCAAAATGGGTATCAGTACATTTCAGGCTGAAAACTTTCTTTCTCTGGGATTTCTAACTTGCCATGTGTAATGAAACTCATTTTTTTTATTTTTCAAGCAGAATGCAGACTAGAACTCTAAATTTACAGTTGAAGGAACTAAAATCCAAAGAGTAACAAATATTCAACTAACAGAGAAATGTTTCAGGTCCAGATCTGCTTACAGGATAAATTTGTGTCTCCCCAGAAACAAACAAGTCAAAATGTCCCTTTGATACTAGTCAAGTGTGAAAGGTTTTAGTTCACCTACTTATCTCCTCACCTCCTTTGCCTTCATAATTCCACTTAAATTAAATTTCAGCCCATTTTATCAATGAGGATAATGGCAGCCAGGGAGGTTGCTTTAAGAGTAGAGTAGTTAGCACAGCAGGTTAAGTGCACATGGTGCAAAGCATAAGGATTCCTGTTTGAGCCCCTGGCTCCCCCCCTGCAAGGGAATCGCTTCACAGGCAGTGAAGCAGGGCTACAGGTTTCTATCTTTCTCTCCCCTTCTCTATCTCTCCTTCTCTCTCCATTTCTCTCTGTTCTATCCAACAACCACGACATCTATAACAACAATAATAATAACCACAACAATGATAAAACAACAAGTGCAACAAAAAGGAAAAAAATAATCTCAAGGAGCAGTGGATTCATGGTGCAGGCACCAAGCTCCAGCAATAACCCTGGAGACAAGAGAAAAAAAAAAAAGTAGAGTAGTTTCCTTGCATGCATGAGGTTCCATCTTCATTGCCACATGTGGCAGAAAGAGTCTGTTATCTGTATTCTTTTCTTGCTCTCTCTTTATCTCTTTCTCTCTATCTCTCTCCTCTCTATCTCTCTCCCTCTCTTTCACACACATACACACACACTAAATAAAGAAATCTCTGAAAATGTGAAACTAATGAACATCCAAGGTAGAATCAGAATGACAAATAAAGAAACTCCAAAGAAAGACTACAGCCATCCCCATCAAGATCCCAACCATATTTTTTAGGAGTATAGAACAAATGCTACAAATGTTTATCTGGAACCAGAAAAGACCTAGATTTGCCAAAACAATCTTGAGAAGAAAGAACAGAACTGGAGGAATCACACTCCCAGGTCTCAAACTGTATTATAGGGCCATTATCATCAAAACTTCTTGGTACTGGAACATGAATAGACACACTGACCAGTGGAATAGAATTGAGAGCCCACAAGTAAGCCCCGACACCTATCGATATCTAATCTTTGACAAAGGTGCCCAGACTATTAAATGGGGAAAGCAGAGTCTCTTCAACAAATGGTGTTAGAAACAATGGGTTGAAACATGCAGAAGAATGAAACTGAACCATTATATTTCACCTAATACAAAATTAAATTCCAAGTGGATCAAGGACTTGGATGTTAGACCACAAACTATCAGATACTTAGAGGAAAATACTGGCAGAACTCTTTTCAGCATAAATTTTAAAGACATCTTCAATGAAATGAATCCAATTACAAAGAAGACTAAGGCAAGCATAAACCTATAGGACTACATCAAATTAAAAAGCTTCTGCACAGCAAAAGAAACTACTACCCAAACCAAGAGACCCCTCACAGAATGGGAGACGATCTTTACATGCCATACATCAGACAAGAGACTAATAACCAGAATATATAAAGAACTTGCAAATCTCAACAAGACAACAAATGACCCCATCCAAAAATGGGGGGAGGACATGGACAGAATATTCACCACAGAAGAGATCCGAAAGGCTGAGAAACACATGAAAAAAATGTTCCAAGTCTCTGATTGTCGGAGAAATGCAAATAAAGACAACAATGAGATATCATTTCATTCCTGTGAGAATGTCAGACGTCAGGAAAGGTAACAGCAGCAATTGCTGGAGAGGTTGTGGGGTCAAAGGAACCCTCCTGCACTGCTTGTGGGAATGTCAATGAGTCTAACCTCTGTGGAGAACAGTCTGGAGAACTCTCAGAAGGCTAGAAATGGACCTACCCTATGATCCTGCAATTCCTCTCCTGGGAATATATAGATGCTATATCCTAAGGAACACAACACACCCATCCAAAAATATCTGTGTACACATATGTTCGTGGAAGCACACTTTGTAACAGCCAAAACCTGGAAGCAACCCAGGTATCCAACAACAGATGAGTGCCTGAGAAAGTTGTGGTATATATACACAATGGAATACTACTCAGCTATAAAAAATGGTGATGTCACTGTTTTCAGCCAATCTTAGATGGACCTTGAAAAATTCATGTTGCAGCTATCAAGAACAATGAACCCACCTTCTCTGACCCATCTTGGACAGAGCTAGCAGGAATTATGTTAAGTGAGCTAAGTCAGAAAGATGAAGATGAGTATGGGATGATCCCACTCATCAGCAGAAGATGAGGAAGAAGATCTGAAAGGGAAACTAAAAGCAGCACCTGACCAAATTATAAGTAGGGCACCAAAGTAAAAACCCTATGGCGAGGGGTAGACATGCAGTTTCCTGGGCCAGTGGGGGGTGGGAGTGGGTGGGAAGGATGGGTCACAGTCTTTTGGTGGTGGGAATGGTGTTTATGTGCACTCCTAGTAAAATGTAGTCATATAAATCACTAGTTAATACGAGAGGGGGAAAATTGATTGTATGTCTCGAAGTTTTTCAAGACACAAACTGAATCTTTTCAATATATAGGCTATGTAACTGATATGCAGACTCTCTCAAAAGCCTATACCAAGTAGATCAGAAGCAACCAATAGCACAACTATATACAAGATACTGGGTACTGTACAGAAAACCCTAACAAAGGGACTTTTCAAAGTTAACCCAATTACCAAATAATGTGATGATAACATTAACTATCGAGTGTCTTTTTGAACCCTAAGACAGCAGGAACCTCACATCTCCACTATAGAGCCTCTACTTCCCCCAGTCCTGGAACCATTGGATAGGGCCCACTTTCCCTTATGCCTCTCCCAATCCATATCAAATAATATTGCATCTGCCAATCACAACCTAACCAACACAACAATTTCCACCTCAACATGCTTCACTTCAGACTGTGTCCAGAGACTACATGTGTGGAATGACAACACTTCAGCTTCATTACTCGGTGAGACCTTTCCTTTCATAGTATACTCTAATTCCATCTCAGGTGGTTCACTTTCTAACAAAGTACCAAAACCTAGAGATACACCAGTTTCTGTGAGAGAGAGCATATGTTCACACGTATCCGTAAACTACTGCAAAATATATACCTGAAAGCAGAAGTACACTAGAGTTTGCAGTGAGTATCCCCCTAACACTTCCTCTCCACTATTCCAAGCTTTGGGTCCATGATTGCTCAACAACTTGTTTGGCTTCGTATGTTAACTCTCTTTTCAGTCACCAGGTTCCAGATGTCATCAGGATGCCGGCCAGGCTTCCCTGGACTGAAGACCCCACCAATGTGTCCTGGAGCTCTGCTTCCCCAGAGACCCACCCTACTAGGGAAAGAGAGAGGCAGACTGGGAGTATGGACCGACCAGTCAACGCCCATGTTCAGTGGGGAAGCAATTACAGAAGCCAGACCTTCTACCTTCTGCAACCCACAATGACCCTGGGTCCATGCTCCCAGAGGGATAGAGAATGGGAAAGCTATCAGGGGAGGGGGTGGGATATGGAGAATGGGTGGTGGGAATTGTGTGGAATTGTACCTCTCCTACCCTATGGTTTTGTTAATTAATACTTTCTTAAATAAAAAACAAAAATTCATGTTAAGTGAAATAAGTCAGAAACAGAAGGATGAATATGGGATGATCTCACTCTCAGGCAGATGATGAAAAACAAGATCAGAAAAGAAAACACAAGTAGAACCTGAACTGGAATTGGCGTATTGCACTAAAGTAAAAGACTCTGGGGTGGGGGTGGGTGGGTGGGGAGAATACAGATCCAACAAGGATAACAGAGGACCTAGTAGGGGTTGTATTGTTATATGGAAAACTGGGAAAAGTTATGCATATACAAACTATTGTATTTACTGTTGAATGTAAAACATTAAATCCCCAATAAAGAAATTAAAAAAAAAAGACTAGAGCCACACACTCAGGTACATCACTTGAATTACATTTCAACTCTCAGTTCTTTTTGTTGATGATGACTACATTGTTGGGGTTTCATGGCTCTGGGCCAAATTCTTCAGAAGGAAAGATACAGGGAGAAAGGGAAGTATGTCACAGCATTGAAGCATTCCACAGTGCAGTGAGGACCAGGTTCAAACCTGGGTTTCAAACATGGTAAAGCAGACCCTCCATCAAGTGAGCTATCCTACTTACCTTCAACCCTCAGCTCTAGAATATTAGGTGCTCAGTGTTAAAGTGCAACAGATGTATTCTTATAAACCACTAGTGACTAACTTAACCTCATAACCCTGAGAAAGCACCTCAAAATAGATCACTAAAATGAATTACATTAAGTTTTTGTTGTTCGTGCTGTTATTGTTACTGTTATTGTTGTAAGAGACAAAGAGGCAGAGAGAGTGAAAGAGACCACAGCATCAAAGTTTCCTTCAAGGCAGTGAGGGCCAGGTTCAAACCTGGGTTGCACACATGGCAAAGCAGCACACTATCCAAGAGAGCTAATTTTTAATCCCCTATTTATAATATTTTTCAAGTAAGGGGTCTGTCATTTTAGATGATGCAGGATTCTCATCTTCTCTTTGGATAGGGCTACTCTAAGACAGAGGTAGGCAGACATTAGAGGGGTTGTAATTTAGACTTTGCAAGTCATGTGTTCTTTACTATGACCCCCTCACACTATAGGGAGAGCAGCCACAGCCATGCTGCAAATCAATAAATGTAGTTCTCATCCCTTACAAGGTCATTTGCAAAACCAGGGGGTGAAGCCCAAGGTGCCGCTCTCTTCACTAAAGCCAAACCAGAATTTTCAAATCAATGGGTTTTTTGTTTTTTTTAAATCTTGGCAACCCTCATTGAGCCCCAGTGATACCCTGGTGGCAAAAAAAGAAAGAAAAAGTTAATGGGTGGAAACCAACAAAAGAGCTCACTTGGAGAGCACACCTGCTTTGCAGTGTAAAAGACCCAGGTTTGAGCCCAACCCCATTGCACTAGAGGAGGAGGCTCCAGTTCTGTGGTGGTTGTTTTGTTGTTGTTGCTGTTGTTTGTTTGTTTGTTTTTTCTCTATGTATCTCTGTCTCTTTTCTTAAAAAAAAAAAAAAAGAAAGAAAGAAAGAAAAGAAAAGATAAAGAAATCAACCTGGAGTGGGGAAGCCCCAGTAAAGCTAATGAGTGAGCTCAGAGCCTATGTCCAATCACATTTCACCTGCCACTCCCATGGATCAGAGGAATAGCCATCAGTAAATCAGAATTTACTTTTTGTTTCCTAACCATTTACTAATTTATATTAAGAGAAGAAACAAAAGAAAAGGGGGAAGGAGAGAGAAACAGAAACAGAGACACCAGAATGCTGCTCTAGTACAACTGGTCCTGAAAGTCAAAACCAGAACCCCTAACCTGGAACTTCATATACATGTCCAGATCTCCACCTACACTACCAACTCCTCACCAGCTAAATGACTTATCTTTACTAATCCATCTGCAGCCTTTTCTTTGACCTCTCCTACTGGGCAAAATTTGCAACTGAGCACCCCCAGAAAAATCCAACAGGAGCCAAAGAACTCTTGGAAATTGAAGGTAAACTGCCTAAGTTCTTCTGGTGTCATTTCTGAGCCTGGTTGAAACATGGAGGCTCAAGTTACCACTTTAGAGAAGAAACAAAGCCTATTGCCAGTGGAATTCATCACTGTCAGTTTATTTTTCTTCCTCTGTTCTATTTGGTTAGGTGCTGACATGCATAAGCTTTAAGTAAATTCAGTGTCCACTTGAGTTTGACTGCTGGTTACACAGCCTCCAGCCACTGCAAGAGTCACAGCTTATATTAAAAACAGCAAAATTCATGCAGATTCTGGACTTAACTGTGACAGATGTAAGCACGTTTATGCCTACAGAATCCAGGTTCAAACCCCAGTCCCCACCTACAGGAGAGAAACTTCCCAAGCATTAGAACAGTGCTACATATGCCTCTCTCTCTTTCTCTTTCTATCTATCTATCTATCTATCTATCTATCTATCTATCTATCTATCTATCTATCTATCCTACTCTCTCTCTAGATCTCTCTCTCTCTCTCTCTTTCCTACTCTCTCTCTAGCTCTCACCCTCTATCAAGAAAGAGTGGTGGAGGGGTCAAGTGGTGGTACACCTGGTTAAGCACACACATTACAGTGCACAAGGATCTGAATTCAACTCCCTGATCTCCACTTGCAAGGGGAAAGCTTCACAAATGGTGAAGTGGGTCTACAGGTGTCTCTCTCCCTCCCTCTTTACCATGCCTCTCTATATTTCTCTCTGTCCTGTCAGATACATAAATGAAGTTTAAAAAAATAAATTATAAAAAAGTGGTGGAGTTTTGCAAGTACAGAGCCCAGTGACAACCCCAACAACAAAACTAAAATAAAATGAAGTCAACGCAGGCCAAGAAAAGCCTGGAACCATTTACCAAATGCATATGGTGTTGAAAACTTGTCTTCTCTTATAGAATCCCAGAGAGAACCTGGGGGCTGAAGTCAGGGCTATCAGTCAGAGAAAAGGAAAGGGAGAATCAGGCTATACCAGTCACTCTGTTACTTTCCCCTTTGGGGCTGGTCTGCTCATGTGTTTGCTGAATGTACCTCCTGTAAGATTTCCCTGTGTGACCAATACAGACTAGCCCTAACTTCCAAAATCCTGGGAGGTTCCCAGGTCTACTTCCAGGTGTGAATTTTCCTGGGGACACTACTTATCACCCTTTTATAAGTGAGACCCTTCCATGTGCTGACATCTCACAGAAGCACAAGATACAGGGGACAAGGAGGTTGGTGGCCAGCTGCAACAGTCACAGACACAACATATGTGTGAGGCACAGTGACAAGATGGCACTTCCTTGATGGTGGAGGAGTGAGTAATGTGCCAGGGGTTAAAACACTGTATCATGTGGAGAGAACAGGCCACAGAGTCCTGTCCAGCATAAGTGGACAACTGTCAGGTGGAGAAAGTGACAGAGATGGAGACCAACGTCCTACTCAAGACTTGAGAATGGGAAGATGGATCTCTTCAGAGAAGAATCTGTGATCAGGGTGGTTATGTAAAGAGTCTCTCATGCCTGAGGCTCCAAAGTCCCAGGTTCAATGCTTCACAATACCATAAGCCAGAGCTGACCAGTGCTCTGGTAAAAAAGAGATGAACAAGGAGGAAAAAAAAGAATAAGAAGAAAGGGGGACTTCTGGAGGCTGGGCTACAGAGTACCAGCACCTGTGTCTCTCTCCTCTCCCCAAAGAAGAACACCTGAGAACACAACAAGACAAGACTGGGATTACTTTGGGAACCCACCAAGTCACAGGTGAGTGCAAACATGTGTGGCTCTTAGACAGAGAGTGGCCTAAGAAGAGATTCCTGGGGCTTTTGCCTGTAATTACTCAGGAGCAATTCGTAACAGTCTGGCAGTTTGCCAGCTGAGGCACTACCTCTGGTCTGAGTTTTATCAACAAATAGACTGCTAAAGGGAGAAAATGACCCCCTAAGGCTCACTAAATGCAACTGTGAGTCTCCAAAGCTACTGTCCCTTGGAGACTGGAGCAGCATCAGGGAGGCCCTGTGCTGACATTGGGGGCAGAGCCCTGCTTGTGAAACTCAGGAGAAGACATACACTCCCAGTGGTCTGGAAGTGGAGCTGTCTAGCAGGAGCTTTTCCACAATGTTCTCCCAATGAATTCAGAGACACATTGAATAATTGCCTTAGAAGCCTCAGTGTACATAAAGATTTTTTTTATAAAGTCACAGGGCCAAAAAAGCACTGTTTGGCTTGACTCTGGCTGCTGTCAGAGCAGCCGAATTGGGCCTGGGGCTTTGGATTCTTGAGGCATAGAGATCTCTTTGGTTAACCACTGTGATATCTCCCCCCACCCTGCTTTATCTCATGGTTGTCAGTGAGTAGTTAAGCTAAAAAAGAAAAAATCTATTTATAGTTAAAGAGCCCACAGGATCCCATAGCCTACAGGGAAGAAAAATAACATAAAAGGGTTTAACAGCCACTGTGCTTCAACTCAGAGATTGAGACAACATTGAAACAATTGTTAATTTCCATAACTCTGAACTCTTTATGTACTTTACACAAGTCAACTCAGGCAAGTGTGATCAGTGGACTGAAAAATACTGAGAGAGGGACCTCTTAATAAACCACATACAATGGTTAAACCAAGAAGAAACACTGGAGAAATGAATAAGGACAAAAACCCAGATAAAACCCCCAAAGGTAGAAGCACATAAGAATGAGGATAATATCCAAACACTAATTAAGACACTAGTCACAGGAGTGAGGAAAGATTTCAAAAGTAGGGGAGTTAAGGGTAGTACAGCGGGTTAAGTGCACTTGCTGCAAAGCACAGGGACCTATATAAGGATCCTGGTTTGAGCCTCGGTCCCCTACCTGCAGGGGGTCATTTCATGGGTGGTGTCTGAAGATGTTTATCTTTCTCTCCCCCTCCCTGTCTTCCAATCCTCTCTTGATTTCTCTCTGCCCTACCCAACAACAATGACACCAATAACAACAATAATAATAACAACAAAGATAACCAACAAGGACAACAAAAGGGAAAAAAATGGCCTCCAGGAACAGTGAATACATAGTGCAGGCATGAAGAGCCAGAATAACCCTAGAGGCAAAAAAAAAAAAGATTTTTGAAAGTAATAGCATCAGATATGGGGAACCAATAAGTGACTCTTTGAAAGAAAACACTAATTATGTGGAGGTAGTTAGAGAGCTAAAAGCTAAAATAGCTGACTAAAGAGCACAATTAGATTAACAAGCTAATGCAGTATTAGAACAGGGTAACAAATTAGCTGAGCTATAGAAAACAACAAAGGGGAGCAGGAATAGAATAAGTGAGACAGAAAACAGAAATAGCAAGATCGAGGATGAATTAGAGGAAACTAAGAAAAAAGTAAGAGATTTTAAAAATTGATTAAGAGATTCTACAAGCAACAAAGAGATATATGGGATGACCTGAAGATAAGTAATATATGCATTAATGGCTTACCAGAGGAAGAAGAGAAGGAAGGGAAGAAAGCATTTTACAGGACATAATAGATGAGAACTTCCATACTCTAGATCATAAAAGACATAAAGATTCAAGAAGTTCAGAGCATCACTAACAGAATTAACCCAGATTTAAAGACACCAAGACACATCATATTTAGAATGAAAAGGAATAAAGATAAAGAAAGGATCCTGAAAGCTCCAAGAGACAAACAAAGAGTCACCTACAGAGGAAAACCCATAAGATTAGCACATTTCTCCACACAAACACTAAAGGCCAGAAGAGAATGGCAAGATATCTATCAAGTTCTCAATGAGAAAGGCTTTCAACCAAGACTACTGTATCCTGCTAGAGTGTCATTCAGACTTGATGGAGGCATAAAAACCTTCTCTGACAAGCAACAGTTGAAAGAATGAACTATCACCAAGCCTGCCCTGAAAGAAGTTCTGAAAGGTTTCCATAAACATGCCATATACCAGAACACTGTAAAAGTTTAGAACTAATGGCATTTAAAATATTTTCATTCTTTTTTATTTTGATTTATTTATAAAAAGGAAACATTGACAAAACCATAGGATAAGAGGAGTACAACTCCACACAATTCCCATCAGAACTCCAGAACTCCACATCCTATCACCTTCCCCAATAGCTTTCCTATTCTTTAACCCTCTGGGAGTATGGACCCAAGGTCATTGTGAGATGCAGAAGGTGGAAGGTCTGGCTTCTGTAACTGCTTCTATGCTAAACATGGACATTGACAGGTCAATCCATACTCCCAGCCTGCTTCTCTCTTTCCCTAGTGGGGCGGGGTTCTGGGGAATCGGAGTTCCATGACATATTGGTGGGGTTGTCTGTCCAGGGAAGTCTGGTTGGCATTATGTTAGCATCTGGAACCTGGTGGCTGAAAAGAGAGTCAACATATAAAGTCAAACAAGTTGTTCATTAATCATGAACCTAAGGCTGGAGTAGTGCTGATGAAGAGTTGGGGGGGTCTCCATTTTGTAGGTAGCTAGTAGGCATATTTTAGTTCTATTCCAAAGGGCCTGTGGCTATACTAGTTTTTTTTCCCCCCTGAGCCTGAAATCTGATTGCAGATGGGTCCAAGTTATCATCTGGGGAAATGATGTCATGGCTGGAAAAAAGGAACAGAAATATCTTCATTCTAATATATCAGTAAATGTCAATGGCCTGAATTCACCTATTTAAAGGCACAGAATGTGAGGATGGATCAGAAAATACAACCCAGGGAGTCGGGCGCTAGTGCAGTGGGTTAAGTGCAGGTGGTGCAAAGCACGAGGACCCGTGTAAGGATCCTGGTTCGATTCCCCAGCTCCCCACCTGCAGGGGGTTGCTTCACAAGTAGTGAAGCAGGTCTGCAGGTGTCTATATCTCTCTCCCCCTCTCTGTCTTCCCCTCCTCTCTCCATTTCTCTCTGTCTTATCCAACAACGACAATAATAATACCTACAACAAAAAAAACCAACAAGGGCAACAAAAGGGAATAAATAAATAAATATTTTTTAAAAACACAACCCAACCATGTATTCTCTGCAGGAATTCACCTATCTCAATAAGACAAACAATGACTCAAAGTGAAAGGATGAAAAATTATCATACAAGCCAATGAACCACAAAAAAGAGCAGGAACAACTATTCTCAATATGACATATTGGGGCTGGGCGGTAGCTCATTGGGTTAAGCACACATGGTGCAAAATGCAGGGACTGGTGTAAGGATCCTGGTTAAAGCCCCCAGTTCCCCTGCAGTGGGTTGCTTCACAAGCGGTGAAGCAGGTCTGCAGGTGTCTATCTTTCTCTCCCTCTCTCTGACTTCCCCTCCTTCTTGATTTCTCTCTGTCCTATCCAACAACAACAACAGCAACTATGACAACAATAACAACTACAGCAAGGGCAACAAAATGGGAACAACGGCCTCCAGGAACAGTGGCTTCATAGTGCAGGTACTGAGCTCAGGCAATAACACTGGAGGCAAAATAAATAAATGAATATCCAACAACGATGACAACAAGAATAACTACAACAATAAAACAACAAGGGCAACAAAATGGAATAAATAAATAAATAAATAAGTCAATAAATAAATTTTAAAAAATAGGGTTAAATATTACTTAATGCTCAGAAGATCAGTCAATCAAGAGGTCTTAAGGATTAACATCTATACATCCAATGAGAGGGCATCCAAATACAAATCTTTCTCTACTGAAAGAGCTACAACAATATATTAACAGCAACATAGCAATAGTAAGGGATTTCAACAACCCTTGGATGTTAGACCAGAAACTATCTAATACTTAGAGGAAAATATTGGCAGAACTCTTTTCCATCTAAATTTTAAAGGCAACTTTAATGAAATGAATACAATTACAAAGAAGACTAAATCAAAAGTAAACCAATTAAACTGAAAATACTCTGCACAGCAAAAGAAACCACCACCCAAATAAAGAGACTTCCCACAGATTGGGAGATCTTTATATGTCATACATCAGACAAGAGGCTAATAACCAAAACATATACAGAGCTCACCAACCTCAGCAACAAGAAAACAAATGACCCCATTCAAAAATGGGGAGAGGATAAAAATGCAAATAAAGACAACAATGAAATACCACTTCACCCCTGTGAGAATGTCATACATCAGAAAAGGTAGCAGCAACAAATACTGGAGAGGTTGTGGGGACAAAGAAACCCTCTCGCTCTGATGGTGGGAATGTTAATTTGTCCAGCCTCTGTGGAGAGTCTAGAGAACTTTCAGAAAACTAGAAGTGGACCTACCCTGTGATCCTGAAATTCTCTCCTGGGGATATATCCTAAGGAACCCAACATACCCATCCAAAAATATTTGTGTATACCTATGTTCATAGCAGCACAATTTGTAATAGCCAAAACCTGGAAGCAACCCAGGTGTCCAGCAGTGGCTGAGTAAGTTGTGGTATATATACATAATGGGATGCTACTCAGCTATTAACGATGGTGATTTTACCTTCTTCACCCCATCTTGAAGAAACCATGTTCAGTGAGATAAGTCAGAAATAGAAGGATAAATATGAGATGATCTCCTCATAGACAGAAGTTGAAAAACAAGATCAGAAGGAAAAAATAGTAAGCAGATCTTAGACTGGAGTTGATGTATTGCACCAAAGTAAAAGACTGAGGTGGGTTGGGGGGGAGGGTTCAGGTCCTGGAACACAGGCAGAGGAGGACCTAGTGGGGGTTGAATTGTTATGTGAAAAACTGGGAATTGTTATACATGTACAAACTATTGTATTTTGCTGTCAACTGTAAACCACTAATCCTCCAATAAAGAATTAAAAAAAAAAAAAGGAGGAGAAGAAGAAGGAACAGGAGGAGGAGGTGGTGGAGGAGAAGGAGAATAGGAGTAGGAGGAGGAGAAGGAGGAGGGGAAGGAGGAGGAGAAGGAGAAGAAGGAGGAGGAGGAGGAGGAGAAGGAGGAGGAGGAGGACGCATGGATGCAGCTTGCTGGAATCATGGGAAGTGAAATAAGCCAAAAAGAGAAGGATGAATATAAGATGATCTCACTCATAAGTGCAACTTAATAAACAAGAATAGAAAGGTGAAACACAAAGTGAAGTTTGAGGCTATGTGTCCATGCAAAGGACTCTGAGAAATGCGGACAGCAGGGTGGGGGCTGGGGTGGAGTGAGATCCTAGTTCTTGATGATGGAAAAGGACCTATGTTGGGAATGAGAGTGTTTTGCAGACACCTATCATGGGGAGATGAAAAATTATATCCATGTTTCAACAACTGTACTATTGTTAACCCCCTGCCACCTGATAAAATAACAAAAGAAAAAGAACAGCAGGCACACAGGCCCTATGCAAATGTCTCAAATAAGGAGGGACACATGGGGCTTCACATCTATGTGGCACAGGTCAGAGGACACACCTTTGCTACCCACCCTGTCCTTCTCCAGTTCCTCCCCTGAGTGTCCTCTGTGTCTGCCTGCTGAGTGCAGATCTCGGAGGGATCACATTTCCAAACCAGGGCAGCCTCTGTTCCCCATGGAGCCCAGCCTGCAGAAGGGCTTTCTACTCCCACACATGTCAGAGGATCATGGGCTGGGGGCTCTGCAGGCCAGGCTGCTATTCAATACACCAGATCAGCTTGCAGCTGAGTCCTTGGCAATCCCAATCAAGCGTCAGCGTCTGTCGGGAGGAAGAGGTCATGGGCATCCACAGCAGGCAGGGCACAAGCGGGAGCCACATGAGTGGGCAGCCCTGGACCACCATGTCTCACTTCAAGGAAGGCTCAGATGCCCTTTAGCATTTACGCAAATGCTCCAACCACTGAGGGATTTGATTGACTGATTGATTGATTGACTGGCTGATTGATTAATAGATTGATTTTGTTTAGAGATTTATTTATTAAAGGGCTGGGGAGATAGCACAATCTTTCTGCAAAAGATTTTCATACTTTAGACTCCAAGATCCTAGGGTCAGTCCCCATCACCATCATAAGCCAAAGCTGAGCATTGCTCTAGTGGGAAAAATAATAATAATAAAAATAAGATTTATGTATTAATGACAAAAAGAAGAGAGAGAGGAGAGGGAACCAGGACACCACTCTGGCACTTACAATGCTAGGGATAAAACTAGGGACCTCATGCTTCAAAGTCCAGTATTTTAGCCATTGCACCACCTCCTGGGTCATAAGTTTTATTTGTTAATAAGAAAAAGGAGAGGAGAGGGAGAGAAGCAGAGCATTGCTCTGGCACATGTGATGGGTTCAAACTCAGGACCTTAAATTTGAGATTCTAGTGCTTTATCCATGTTGCCACCTCCCAGACTACCAATGAAGTTTATTTAAAAAATCCAAATCCTGGTTCCCTCATGTCTAAAATACACCAAGAGCAGGGATCCTTTTTTCTTTCTTTTTCAAAGATTGTATTTATTTATTAATGAGAAACATAGGAGGAGAAAGAACCAGACATCACTCTGGTACATGTGCTGCCGGGAACTGAACTCAGGACCTCATGCTTGAGAGTCCAATGCTTTATCCACTACACCACCTCCCAGACCACAGGATTCTATTTTCCCCTTCCTTTTAAGATTTATTTATTTATTTATTTATTTATTTATTTGAAGAAGAAAGAGAGAGGAGATTGGGGAGGTGAAAGAAAACCAGAGCATTGCCTGGTTCCATTCAATTTATTACTAATTGGCCATTGTAGGATTTTTTTCTGATGTAACTAGAGCCCTAAGTTTCTCTGCATCTTGGGGAATACACTTGGTTCCCTGGTTCTCAGCAGTCTTTTCCCTGTTTCCTGGGAAACTCTTGTCCCTTTGGGGGACCATTTATCAAGGATATATTGTGTCCTGTTCACAACATCTGCCAACTCAGCTTCATCAGCTACTAGATATTCCACCCTTAAGAACTATTTGAAATATCATAAGCAGAAGGACTTAAGAACCCCTTTCACTGGTTATCAGTCCTCTTTGATCAATAAAGAAAATTGTTGCCCGGGCATCCCTAAAGTGAAGCCCCACAGTAGGAGGAAGTGGCTCACACCTCAGTGATTCTTTTAGAATACTTCCTCTGTCAGGACTCTATTACCTTTGTATAGTATCTATTCATATTTCTAGTGGTGACAGTCCACTTGTTAGAAAGTATGAAGTCATTACCTTCACTTCATCTTGGATGAACTTTGAAGGAATCATGTTAAATGAGATATGCCAAAAATGAGGACGAATACCAGAGTATCACACTTATAGGTGGAACGTTAAAAACAAGGACATAAAGGTAAAATAGAAGGTGAAACTTGGACTGAGTGTAGTGTAGTGCACAAAAGAAAAGGACTCTGCGGATGGAAGTGTAGGGAGGGGGTGGAGAGGGCTTTGGGGTCTCAGTGTATGATGGTAGAAAAGGACCTAAATTGGGGGTGTTTTGCAGAGGCCTATCATGGGGAAATGAAAGAACAACCATACGATAAATCCTTAACTGCCCAATAAAATCATTTTTTAAAGAATAGTGGTTCAATAATGCTTCAAAAGGAGACCCATCCTACATGACATTACAGTCCACCATGTTGTTTTAATCCTTTTCTTCTGACTTGCTCCTCTTTGAGTTAAACTCAGCCATTAACCCTGGGTAGCACTTGTTAGAAACAGCACCTCTCTGAGCTTGTAAGTGACACCATCAAACAACAAACAGTCCAACAGGGTTCTCAGAATTCATGCATATAGAGCATGTAGAGAAATAGTGGTATGGAGACAGGTGGTGGCACACCTGGTTAAGCACTCACATTACAGTGTGCAAGGACCTGGGTTCAAACCCCTGGTCCCCATCTTCAGGGGAAAGATTCACAAGTGGTGAAGCAGGTCTGCAGGTGTCTCTCTGTCTCTCTCCCTCTTATCTCTTCCTCCCCTCTCTATTTCCACCTCCCTGCTGAATTTCTTTCTGTCTCTATTGTTGTTAAATTTCGGACGGCTCTTGCCAGGCTGGCTTGCTTCGCGGTGGTGAACAGAGACGCGGAAACAATGGCTGGGCAGGGAAGCTGTATTTCTTTATTCAGGAACAACGATTCACAAACTAAGACAAACTAATCACCAAACAGAACTCGGCTGTCTCTTTGCGGCGGCACAAGCACTCTCTTACTCTCGAACTCAGGAACTCTCCAACTCTGGAACTCTGGAACTCTCGTACTGGGGAACCCTCTGAAACTCTTCCACTGTGGAACTCTCTCTTACTCTGTAACCCTTAAACTCTCGAACTCAGGAACTCAGGAACTCTCGGACTCAGGAACCCTCTCTCTGGGTTCCTTGGGGCGGGGCCAAGCAGGCCGCATTAATAGGACTGATCCAATTCTCTTGGCGGGGGAGGGCTAGAACAAACCAATGTAAAGCATACGACACTATCCAATAATAGTTTTTTTATAAAAAGAGAGAGAAATAGTGATATCTGTAGGTTTGGACTGGGGAAAAAAGGCATTAGAATTACTACATTAATAAATATGCATTATTCATTCATTATGATGATACTGATGACACGGATAATATTAAACCATAATATTGAAAACAAATGGCAATTAATTATAGTAAGACTAACAATATTAGCTGAGCACATGTCCTTTTTTGGGAACTAGGCAATAAGTCCTGGAACAACCTGTGGGTGTAATTTATGTCACGCCCTTATGGTGAGCACATCTGAATTCTACTTGCAGGAATCAAGGATGGGAAGAGCTATGCCAGTCACCTGTAGTCCCATGAGAACAAAGAGAATCCTTGAATCCTGAGAATAAAGAAAGCAAGTCTTGTGCCAGGTGGTAGCACACACAGTTTAGAGCGTACATTACCATGCTTAAGGACGCAGGTTCAAAGCCCCAGTCCGACCTGTGAGGGTGGGTGGGCTTCACAAGCAGTAGAACAGTATTATCAGAGTCTTACTCTCATTTCTCTCTGTCTTTCACCATCTATTAAAAAAAGGGGATCTATTTTAAAAAGGCTTCCAGTAGCTGTGGAGTCATGCAAGCACTAAGCCCCAGAAATAACACTTTATGGCAAATAATAATAGTAAATTATTTTTATTTAAATTTTTTTTAAATGTGAAATTCTAAACTACTGTGCTGTTTTATTCCAAGGAAGAAAGATTCCAGTTCCCCCCAGCCTCTTCATAAATGCTATTTATACAGATATTCTTCAGAATCTGACTTCTCAGTTCCTGAGCCTCAACATTCCAGGACTGAAGTGCCCCCAGTCCACATAATTTTAAGCCATGACCATGTCCCACTCACAGCCAACCTGTGGGAGAAAAGGTCCTTGTAATATTTTTCAACATGTCTTGCTTCTAGCAAATAGGGTAGTTACACAAGGCTGGAGAGGAAGAAGTCCTACAGGCAAACAGCAACTAAAGCTTTTGAAAAACCCTCAGAAACATATTATGTTCAAATATCAATTCAGACTGCAGAAGCTACACCACCATCACCACCCCAAAAAGGACCACGTCAACCCATCTTCTCTTTGTTTCCTGCATCCAAATATAATTTTAATTAGACCCCTGTGAGTGAAAAATTCATTCCAGTTGGCTGAGTCATTTACCAATGGGGTTTAAATTGAAATGTAAATGCAATAAAAAGAGAATACAGGGCAGAGGAGTTAGCATAATGGTCATGCAAAGAGACTCTCATGCCTGAGACTCCACTGTCCCAGGTTCAATCCCCTGCACCACCATAAGCCAGAGCTGAGCAGTGCTCTGAGGAAAAGAGAGGAGAGAGAAATAGAAAGAGACAGAGAAAGAGAGAGAGAGAGAGAGAGAGAGAGAGAATAATACTTGAAGATGACTTCTTGGGGAAGCCTTCAAGAAGCATAAAATGATAGGTGAGTCAGACTTCCAACTGGCTGCAGGAGAGGTATGTGGCCGGCAGGAGGCAAACACTACACTCTAAGAACTCCCTCTACGCAGCTGGCGCTTCTATGACTGTGAAACAAAGAAAAGCTCTGGTGCCTTTCTATTAATCTGCCTGAAAGCTGGAGAGCCTTGAGGTTGTCAGAAGCTATAGGCCCAATTGAAAATACAGAATCAATTTGTGTTCTGGAGGTTTCTTGGTCTCTCTAGGAAAATAAACGCAAACCGCAAAATCATCTCAGTTGCTGGAGGCTGAAAGTCCTCACTGGAAACCAAAGCAAGCATTCCCTTGCCAAAGTGGGGTCCCCAGATTGTTGTAGAGAGTGAGAAACCCTGACCTGTCTCTAGCCTTGCCAACATAGCCAGGGTGTGGCCACAGAGTAGCCACAGTCTCATGGGAGCTCCCCAAAAGAACTGAAAACTCTTTCTGTTTGTCCTATCCAATAAAAATAGGAGGAAATGGCCACCCGGAGTAGTGAATTCATAGTGCCAGCACCAAGACCCAGTGATAACTGTGGAGGCAAAACAAAGAGACAAAACAAACAAACAAACCTGGAAACTCAACAAAAGACCACAGTGACCTCATCATCATCATCAAACTGCAATTGAGATCTCTGGAGAAACTACACAGCCAGAGTGCAGTGGAACAAGCCAAGAGAAAATTCCACTCCTTAGAGTCCTTAGAGTCAGCAGGATTCCTCTATTCATCCTTGGACCTCGATGTGAAATGAACACAGTCCCCTACTGAAGCCTAGGGCATCCTTCAAAACCTGTCACTCACTAAGCAGCCAGCAACCAGGCCCAACCTTATGAGCTAGCCAGAGCTCAGCAGCCTGGCTCAAAGACGCACTGCTGTGTCCTAGGGGACCTTTAAGCTCACTGTGCTTTCTGCATGGCCGTGGCCTAACACCAATCTGTTGACTTTGCTAATAGATCCATGACACTGGACCTCACAAAATACTCAAGAGCCTAGGTTGCAAGTGACAGCTTGGCTGCTGGAGGCCCTGTGCCCTGGAAACTGTCAAGCAAGATGCTTCCAGATGCCCAACTGCCTGCCTGTCACCTCTTTGCCAGCCCTGTAGTCTCACCCTCTGCAGCATAGGGTGAGGGGCTTTACATGGACTTCATGCCCTTCTCAATCTCCTGGGTTCACCTGTGCATCTTCCTTCCCCTTTCTTTTCTGTGTAAGCCTATCATGTCCTAGAATTTGTCTTAGTCAGGGAGAATGGATTGCTTAGATGGTAGGAAGTCCAGAAGCAGAGACTGCAGGTGATGTTGTCCATGGATGGGCAGTGCTTCCAGCTGGGCTGCTCACTGGGTGTCACCCTCCTCCTCCTTCCCCCATCTTTGCCTGCTGTGATGGTGGTGGCTGTAGTCACCTGGCCCTCAGATTCATGTTCTGCTCGTTCTGGGTACTATCTGCCACTGCAGAACTGAGATACTATACCAACATGCCTCAGGCTCCCTCTTAACTACAGTGCCTAGTGAAACTCAAGGTTACTGTGCTCTTAAAGATGGAAGAGGAACAAAATGGGAGTGATGTCTCTTGGCTTTTTTCCCCTCTGGATCAAGGTCTTTGTATATGAGGGTTATGTGTTCTCAAGTATCAGAAAGCAATGACAATGGCACAGTGTACAGACCCTTGTTTCAAGGATGGGCCCACAGTGTCAGATGCCCTTCTGGATTAGGGAAGGAAATCTTCCCAGGCACTGCTTCCAGATTCCTGTACTAAAACCTGTTCTTTCTTTTTAACCAAAGTACTTGATCAGCTCTAGCTAGTAGTAGTAACAGGGATTGATCATGAGAGCTCTTGCATGCAAATCCTGAGCTATACTGATGTGTTATTGCCCCAGTCCTAACATGGTCACTTCTGCTTTCAAATCCTAGAACCAGGCACACAGTGCAGCAAGAGCACACCAGACCTGCAAGCTTGAGGACCCAGAGGTCCCAGGTTTGATTCCCCAGCACCAACTTATGCCAGAGATGAACAGTGCTCTGCCATCTCTCTCTCTCGCTCTCTCTCTCAATAAATCCATATGGATTTTGTCTTCAGTATAAACCTTGACTGACCAGGAGAATTCTGCCTTGGCATCATGTGACTAATTCATAGATGTAGAAGTTTGGCAGCAAGTGCTGCACAGTTCAGTTCAAATCAACAGTTTTTCAGTTGCAATACACTGGTTGCTAACACCAACCAATAGATACATGGTTTGCCCTGCATGGAGATCCTAGGAAACATCTCAGTAAATGCTGCTTACTAGTAACAATGAGATTGATGGGAACAAGCATCAAAATCTGTGCCATCCTCAACTATTCATTTTCATATTCAGCAAGGAAAATGAATAGATTTACTTTAGAAGTTCCTGGACCTAAAGAGGTCAAGTAGACAAAAAAAAAAAAAAAAAAATCAGAGCTACTCTAGATATGAGTGATTTATTTCTGTGTTTGTTTGTTCGTTCATTTAATTGGAGGAGTATGGAAAAAGAAATAGGAAGTAAATGTTGAGAAGGCCACTTCTAAGTTTGCAAAAATCAGATTTATAAAAAGTTGAATTCCATTAATGTTAGCCTGAGGTCAGTGAATAGAAACAAAATTTCTTTGCAAAGCCTTATGTATCTTTGGAAGGAAGACAAAAGGTTGCCATTACTTCCCGCAATCAAATTACTGCAGAGAAATAGAAAATGTGCCACACCTTTCTATAGTATCATAACATAATTCATTAAAGTAAAATATGCCATACAAAGAACAAGAGTCATGGCCCAAGAAGTGGTGCAATGATTGAAGCCTGGTCTTTCAAGCATGAAGTCCCAAGTTTGAGCTCCAATATCCTATGTACCAGAGTGGTAGTCTGGTCATACATCTCTCTCTCTCATCCCCTCTCTTTCTCCCTCTTCCTCTCTCCTTTCTAGCTCCCTATCCTCTATGATTAACAAATAAATAAAAATAAGAAATAGGCATTCCCTTTTAATGTGAAAATAAATAAAAATTTTAATTTTCCTCTAGGGTTATCATTGGAGCTCACTGCCAGCACTACAAATCCACTGCTTTTATAGGCATTTCCCCCATTTTATTTGATGGGACAAGAGAAATTGAGGGAGGAGGAGGAGATAGAGAGGGAAAGAGAAAGACAAGTGCAGATCTGCTTTGCTGGAGGCTCAAACCCGGATCCTTGCACAGGTCCTTGTGCTTACTACTATGTGTGCTTAACTGGGTATGCCACTGCCTGGCCCTCTCAAATATTTGTTTAAAAAGGAAACAAGAAACCTAGTTGCAAGAAATACTAAATCAAAAACAAATTAATGGGACTACATCAAATTGAAAAGCTTCTGCACAGCAAAGGAAACCATCACCCAAACAAAGAGACCCTTCACAGAATGGGAGACCTTTACGTGCCATACATCAGACAAGAGGCTAATAACCAAAATATATAAAGAGCTCAGCAAACTCAGCAACAAGAAAATAAATAATCCCATCCAAAAATGGGAAGAGGATATGAACAGAATATTCACTACAGAAGAGATACAAATAGAGAAATATAAATAAAGTCAACAATGAGATACCACCTCACCCCTGTGAGAATGTCATATATCAAAAGCTACAGCAGCAACAAATGCTAGAGAGGTTGTGGTGACAAAGAAACCCTCCTGCACTGCTGGTGGGAATGTCAATTGGTCCAACCCCTGTGGAGAGCAGTCTGGAGAACCATCACAGGGCTTGAAATGGACCTTCCTTATGACCTAGTAATTCCTATCCCAGGAATATATCCTAAGGGCTCAATCACACCCATCCAAAAAGATGTGTGTACACCTATGTTCATAGAAGCACAAATTTTAATAGCCAAAACCTGGAAGCAATCCAGGTGCCCAACAACAGATGAATGGCTGACAAAGTTTTGGTGTATATATACTCAATGGAATACTACTCAGCTATTAAGAATAATGACGTATTACACCAAAGTAAAAGACTCTGGGGGGCGGAGAATACAGGTACAAAAAGGATGACAGAGGACCTAGTGGGAGTTTTATTATTATATGTAAAGCTGGAAAATGTTATGCATGTACAAACTATTGTATTTACTGTCAAATGTAAAACATTAATTCCCCAATAAAGAAATTTTTTTTAAAAAAAGAATAATGAACCCACCTTCATCTGACCCATCTTGGATGGAGCTAGAAGAAATTATATTAAGTGAGATAAGTCATAAAAAGAAAGATGAGTAAGGGATGATCCCACTTATAAACAGAAGTTGAGAAAGAAGAACAGAAAGGGAAACTCAAAGAAGAATCTGACTGAGTTTGGAGTATGGCATCAAAGTAAAAATCTCTGGGTGGAGGGCAAGAGTAGATTTTCAGCTTCACTGTGGGGAAGTAGGGGTAGGGACACAGACGTTTGTGGTGGAAATGGTGGAAATATATATTCCTACTAACTTATAGTCTTATACATCATTATTTAATCAATATGACAAGACAAAAATAGATTGAATGTCTCAAACTTTTTGATACATAGACCCCAGTTCTAAGTACATATTCCTTCAATCTAAGCACTTCAATTTAAGCACTTCAATCTTAAGCACTTAAGACTTCAAATTGGTAACCTGACTGAATTTTAACAATGGGCGTAAATTAAAAGTACACAATAGTCTACAGTGAGTACCCCCCAACACTTTATCTGCACTATTCCAGCCTTTAGGTCCATAATTGTTTAACAGTTTGTTTGGCTTTGTATGTTAACTCTCTTTTCAGCCACCAGATTCCAGATGCTAGCATGATGCCGACCAGACTTCCCTGGACAGACAACCCCACCAATATGTCCTGGAGCTCTGCTTCCCCAGAGCCCCAACCTACTAGGGAAAGAGAGAGGCAGACTGGGAGTATGCATCAACCAGTCAACGCCCATGTTCAGCGGGGAAGCAATTACACAAGCCAGACCTTCCACCTTCTGCAAACCACAATGACCTTGAGTCCATACTCCCGGAGGGATAAAGAATGGGAAAGCTATCAGGGGATAAGATATGGAGATCTGGTGGTGGGAATTGTGTGGAGTTGTACCTCTCCTATCCTAAAGTTCTGTTAGTCTCCTTTTATAAATAAATTTAAAAAAACAATGGGCTTAAATTGTTAATACATTTATAATAATGACTTTTTCTTTGAAATATTAAATCAACTATAATCTTAGACCAGAGATATCAGGAGCAACTAGCTGCATCACTATATTA
This sequence comes from Erinaceus europaeus, assembly GCF_950295315.1. Taxonomy (NCBI): domain Eukaryota; kingdom Metazoa; phylum Chordata; class Mammalia; order Eulipotyphla; family Erinaceidae; genus Erinaceus; species Erinaceus europaeus. Next base: position 70,517,549 of record NC_080168.1, read on the forward strand.
GATAGAGCTATATGTAAATAGCATTATATGACATAAATCATGGTGAGGTCTTGTATGATACAAAAAATCCTAACAATGGGATTTTCAAAGTCAATCAAATCTCCAAATAACTTGGTTATAATAATAACTATGTATTGCCTTCTTTAGCCCCTAAGACAGCAGGAACCTTCCCATTCTCTATAAAACTCATATTTCTCCCAGAACCTCTGGGATGGGGCTCACTTTCCTGCATGCTTCTTTCAATTCATACCAACTCATACTGCATCTACTGATCTCAACCTAATCAATGCAATCAGTACCACCTTGGCATGTTTCACTTCAGATTATGTCCACAGAGGACAGGCATGGTATATCAACCCTCCAGCTTCATTACCTGATGAGACCTTTCCTAGCTCATAGGACTCTTTAATTCCATTCCAGGTGGTGCACTTCCTAACAAAGCCTTAGAACCTACCTAGATAAAGACCAGGGCAGGAGATAGGGTATATGTACACATGTATCCATAAATTAGGGGAAAATATATACCTGAAGGCAAAAGTGCATAATAGTTTCCAGTGACTCAATAAGTGCAGCAAAAAAGATGTAGAAAGACCTAAAAAAGACACCATAAAGTACCTAGTGAAATAGTTTTTACTTCGACCTAGATATTCTCCTCACCTACTTCCTGTTTCACTTCCCTCAATCACTCCAAGGGTAACCTTGTCAGATAAAGTAAGGACTACAAAAACTGGATACGGGCAAGAGACCAACATACTTTAATGATGGCTCTTTTGCTTACTACCCCATCACCCAGGGCCGTAGTCAGGGAATCCTGGGATACCTACACAGACATGAAAGGACTAGATCTCTAACAGATCCAACTCTCTGCTGTCACTGGTCAACTCCATCAGGAACAACATAGTGGACCCCTTTGTGGGCCCTTATAGAACCTTGCGCTCTATGTGGATCAACAATGGCAGTGACTGCCCCATTCTCCAAAGGGAGGTTGAACCAACATACTCTACCACTTGAGGAAGATGGGTCCTGAAATTAGTGTAGCCTAAAATGTTACTAGCTATGACCACAGAATGTGAGCTCAGACCTACAGGGATGCAGAGGTTACACAGACAGTGAATATGGGCCTCAGATCAGATTGATGGGGGTTTACCATTAACAATATTTATATATTTTTCCCATACTTGGGAGTGACTTTCTTCTTGGATTCAGCCTTCTAGTCCTTTTTCCATCTCTGAAACCTTTCCCCAGACAATACCTTTGGTTCACCTTCATGTTAGCTGTCAGGCTCAGACAAAAAGTAGAAAATTTATGGGTCCCTTAGAATATACCTAAAACAGACCTACTAGCTTTTTCCAAAATGGAAACCCCAAATCTCATCTGCTCTATTCTTACCTTTAGGTTACTGATTATTAAACAATTTATTCTTTATATTGTAATGCTTTTCAGCCACGAAATTGCAGATGCTACTATGATTTCCAACCTGATTTACCTGGGAAGACAACTTCACCATTGTATCCTGGAACCCTACTTCCCCAGAACCCTGCCACACTAGGGAAAGATAGAGACAGACTGGGAGTATGGATCACCCTGCCAAATCCCATGTCCAATGGAGAAGCAATTATAGAAGGCAGACCTTCTACCTTCTGCACCCCATGATGATCCTGGGTCCATATTCCAAGAGGGATAAAGAATAGGAAATCTGGGAGTCGGGCGGCAGCGCAGCAGGTTAAGTGCACGTGGCACAAAGTGCAAGGACTGGCATGAGGATCCCGGTTGGAGCCTCCGGCTCCCCACCTGCAGTGAAGTCGCTTCACAGGCAGTGAAGCAGGCCTGCAGGTGTCTTTCTCTCCCCCCTCTGTCTTCCCCTCCTCTCTCCATTTCTCTCTGTCCTATGCAACAATGACAACAATAACTACAATAAAACAACAAGGGCAAAAAAGGGGAACAAATAAATATTTTAAAAAAGAATAGGAAAGCTATCAAGGAAGAGGATGGTGGAAATTGCATGAATTTGTACCCTTCTAGTTCTATAGTCTTGTTTATATTCATATTTTATAAATAAATTTTTAAAGGAAAAAGAACAAGAGTCCACAAATAAACTCCCATCATTTAAACCCTTTATAAATGCAAGACAGAGATTATGTTTAATCTGTTTTCCCCAACTCTGATCATTTTGCTAGGTTGAGAAGAGTCCTTGGATTAAAAAAAATTAATAAGTAAAAAGATGGGAAAGTGAATAAAGGGGGAAAGGAGAAATAGGTCAATTTATTTACCACTTACTTGGAATTTATATTCCAACCTATTTTAAAGTACAACGAAAGTCTCTTAAGAACTAGGCATCCCAACCAGACTTCCCTGGACAGATGACTCCACCAATGTGTCCTGGAGCTCTGCTTACCCAGAGCCCCAACCTACTAGGGAAAAGAGAGGCAGGCTTGGAGTATGGATCAACCTGTCAACACCCATGTTCAGCGGGGAAGCAATTACAGAAGCCAGACCTTCCTCCACCTTCTGAACCCCACAATGACCTTCGGTCTATACTCCCAGAGGGATAAAGAAAAAACTGTCAAGGGAGGGGATGGGATATGGAGATCTGGTAGTGGGAATTAGGTGGAGTTATACCCCTCTTATCCTATGGTTTTGCTAATGTCTCCTTTTTTAAATAAATTTAAAAAAGAAAAAAGAAAGAAAAAAAAGAACTAGGCATCCTTAAACAAAACAGCATGAAACAAAATTATAAAGAAAGTTAATTTTGAGGAAAGCAGACCAGCAGCCATGCTTCCTTCAATATGATAGGGGCAGAGCTTGAGCCCAGGTTACACATGTGACAAAACAAAACACTATCCAAGTAAGCTATTTCACTGGCCCCTATATTTTTCTCTTTATCTGAGAAAAAAAATCAACCCAGAGCAGTAAAGCCCCCAGAGATGACCAAAAATAAAATTATGTATGTTGTTTGACACTCAGCCCTAGAAAGACATCCCAAAAGGGAGTAGCTTTAAGGAGAATTTAGCAGGAAAGAAAGGTGCATTAAACAGACCCCAGTGTCAAATGCCTCAAGAAACATAAAAGCAAGTCAAGTGCTAAGATAAAAGACACATTTATTTAAGGAATTGTTTGAAGGCTTAAATAGGAGCAATCCTCAAGGATTACAGAATTATTTCTGGCTTCATATCTCACAAGATATGAAGTGGATGGACTCCTGCCCTTCCTCTCTCTCTTTTCAAACAGATATGGCAAGACCTAGCACCCAACGTTTGAATGTGGAAACTTCAGGCTATGGGTTGGTCACCCTCTTTGTGTTCTCCCCCTTACTCCCTCGTCTTTCTCCTTCTCAAACAATGGGGAGGACTAGCTGATAAAAATCAAGAGATAGTACAGAAATCAAAAGCCATCAGAGTAGAGTTAGAGAGTAACTGATCCTCTCCTCAGCACTCACCAGAGAGGCTTTTCACAGGACATGCGGTAGGGCGCTGCCACCTGTCCAAACAACCAGAACAAGTTTGTGCAGAGTGGGAATCACCAGGCAACATGAATAGCAGCATCAGATTAACCACTGTAAAGGGAGCTGTCTCAGGGCCCAGTGTCTCCTCTCCTTGCCAACATTTCAGATTGACTGTCCCTTTGTCTGCACCAGGGAATGCGTCTTACATAGGATGTGAACAGCATCCAAGCACAAAGATGAACTCTCAGGTTTCCTTCACGTTCCTTTTTGTAACAGAGAGCAAGAGATAGAAAGGGAGAGAATGAGGAAGGAGAGATAGAGAGAAATAAAAACATTAGCAGCACTGCTTCACTGCTCATGAAGCTTCCCCGCTGCAGGTAGGACCAGGGGCTTGAACCTGTGTCCTCATTCAGGGTAACATCATTGCTGTACCAGATGCACCGCCACCCAACCTCTCATTTATTTATTTAATATGTATTTTGCCCACCAAGGTTATAGCTGGGGCTCAGTGCCTGCATGGCTTCACCACTCCCTGTGACTTTTTTTTTAGTTCCATCTAGAAAGAAAGTCAGAGACAGAGAGAACACAGAGCACTGCTCCACCTCTCATAAAACTTCCGCCCTTGCAGGTCAGGACAGGGACTTGAACTCAGGTCCTCAGGCATGGTAACATGTACACTCCACTGGGTGTACTTCCACCAGTCCCCAACTTCCATATTCTGTAAATCATCTCCGAAGGAGAGAGAGAGAAAAAAAACTGCACAATTAGCCATATATGAGTAGCAAGAGACCCAGCAACATGGATCTAAGTGTTGCTGTACTTGAAGCTAGGAAGACCAGACCTCCAGCACCACTCTGTTTGCCTGTTGAAGTGTGTCCACTGGTGCCATATCCCCAGGCAAAGAGTCCCCTGCTCCCTGGAATGTGTCTCAAGAAAGCTGGGGTTTGACCTCTGACAGAAGTGGGTAGTCAAGTTGCATGTGATACTCAGAGAAGGCAGGTAGGCTGAGCTCCAGCCCCAGGCCTCTCTCCCACAGGTCACCCCTCTTCTCAGAGCATTCCTCCTGCCCTGAGCCCTGCACTGTCTCCTCCCCCTGCAGCTGTCTAACCCCCAAAGCCTGGAAGAGACAGAAAAATGCAGTTATTTTTTCCCACTGAGCACATTCCATAACCCCCCAGGCTGCTCTTCTAGAGATGACACTTCTTTGCAGCTAATCTCTTACCTCTCATCTTTCTCTCCTTTTTCATCTCCCTAATCCATCTGATTCCACCATGGACTCCACACCCACCTTCTGGGGCCCCAGGACTGGACTTCCACCCCCCCACACACACACGTACACACACCTAAAAAAAATGTACCATGGCCCCTGAGCCCCTTGGTCCAGGAGCCAGCCAGCCTTCACGCTCTCTTCTCTTCCCTGAACCTATACCTACCCGCACCCCTTACTTGTGCCAGGCTTTATCTGTGGCTGGGATTCCAAGCTGTGCATCTGTTTAGGACAATGTTGGCATTGTATAAGTAGGGATTCAGTCACATACCTGCATCTATCCTGAATCCAGAGCCTGGTATGTGAGTAAACCCAATCACTCTCCTCAGATTTCTCAGGGCACCTTCTTCTACCCAGCTTGTGTCCGTGGCCTGGATGAAACCTTATAACCTTTCTACAGCTCCCAGGGTAGCCTACCTGTGTACACACCACACACATAACATAACACACATACACCACAGACATATCACAAAGAACATACAACACATAATACAAACTACATACACCACACACATACATAGCATACCACAGACACACAACACACTACAAACTACACATATAACACCAAACATTCCACATATGCACCACACATATAACATACCACAAAAAAACACTCACCACAAACTACACACATCCATAATATACCATGCAAAACACATGCCACAAACTACCCACACCATAAGTTACACACACATCACACATCAAAAACACCACACAGACACACCACACATACCTAACACATACATACCAAATAGACACATCATGTGCCACACACACCACACATCACACATACATGATACACAGATATCACATACCTCACACACCACAAACACTGTATGCATATATCACTACACTACACACATGCCAATCACACTCACTACACAACACACCTCACTCATACATTCACAGACACAACTCTCACATACATCCCACACAGAGCCAAACACACATACTCACCCCACACATACCACTCACACCACACCACACATACCTTACAAACCACATACACACCACAAACAAACCACACAGAGACACCAAACACCACAAGTCACCCCCCACACACACCACATGCCCAAAGACTTCTCAAACACACCCCACACATCACACTGTCTCTTCCTCTCTTTCTCCTTGCCCAGACCTAGAACACCAGCTCCCTTGTTTACAGCCCCAGAAGCTTCTGGTAGGGGTTGGGGAGGAGAGGGATGTCTGTCCTCTGAGCTATGCTAGTCTTCAGTGTGTTTTCTTCCAGAAGTTTATAAAGAAGGAGACAAAGGATAGATTGATCAAGAGATTCAAATCTGACCTCAGCTCTGAGGCTGATGACCTTCTGTGAGCTACGGACCCAGACTCCTCCTGTCAGGTGGTAGACACAGTTCCTTCCTTCTAACAGACCCCCAGCCCCTGTGGGAGAATTGAATGTGTAGCAACCACAAACAAATTCTGGAAAGAGCCAAGGTGACTAAAACATGCCGCAATCTTTGCTCCATCCTGAACACAGAACATTGTGGCTGTTCCTCCGCAGAGACCTTGCATGTCAAATGACCTCAGTTTATTATACTTAGCTCTTTTAATTATTTGATAATGGCTTACAAATGTGTGAAGTCAGGACTGGTGAAGCAAGTCACATGGACAGTTCTCTGCTTTGCTATGTGAGTGACTCAGGTTCAAGCCCCGTCCCAAGGCATTGAAGGAAGCTCTCTTTCTCTAGTTCTATCTCTGTCTCCTCTTAGCTTCTCTGTTTTTATATTTTTTAAAAAATTGAGGTTTTGAAAGTATATTTAAAAGAATTAATGAAGAAAACTGGGGTGGGGGGAGGTTGGGTGGTGGTGAATCTGGTTGAGCATACATGTTACAATGCCCAAGGACACAGATTCAAGTACCCAGTCCCTACCTACAGGGGGAAAACTTTACAAGTGATGAAACAGGGCTGCAGGTATCTCTCTTCCTCTCTGTCTTTCCCTTCACCTAAATTTCTGGCTGTCTCTATACAATAAATAAATAAATAAAAATAAAAAATTTAAATAAAATGAAAGTAGAAAACTGGGGTCAGGATGGTGGCTCACCCAGTAGAAGATACATGTGTGGGATCAGGCGATGGCACATCTGGTTAAATGCACACATTACAGTACATAAGGACCCAGGTTCAAGCCCCTGTTCCCCACCTGCAGGGGGAAAGCTTCACAAGTGGTGAAGCAAGGTTGCAGGTGTCTCTCTGTCTCTTTCCCTCTCTCTCTCTCTCTCACCTCTCAATTTCTCTCTGTCTCTTTGCAATAATAAAAATAAATAAATAATATTTCTAAAATAAAAAAGAAAGAAAGAAAATACATCTCACTATCTGTGAGGACCCAGGTTCAAGACCCTAGACCCCATTAGTAGGGAGTGGGAAGTTTCATGAGCAGTAGAGTAGTGCATTAATGGTGTAGGTCTCTCTCTCTCTCTCTCTCTTTCTCTCTCTCTCTCTGCCTCTATATTGGCCCTCTCTCAAAAAATAAGGTCACTGGAAGCAGTGGAATAATACAGGCATTGATCCCCAGTGATGATAACCCTGGTAGCAAAAGAAGGAGAAAAAAGAAAAAGAAGAAGAGGAGGAAAAGAGGATGGAGGAGATGTAGGAGGAGAAGCATGAGGAGGAGGAGGAAGAGAAGGATAAAACTGGACACAAAAAAACATTGCAAGAAGGTAAGGGAGTGAGTATTTACAAGCTCTCTTATTTGTTGGGTACCCAAGCAGTTCCAACCTGAACCTCTGGACCTTGAGGTTGGAAGGGCAGAGAAACCAAGGGAGCCATCCAGGAAGACTTCCAGAAGGTGGTAGGCTTCTCAGGGCATTCTGGAGAGCTGGATTTTATGCCACTCTCACAGGCTGGGCTGGAAGAACACCTTGCAGATTGCAATCTAAGAAACAGCTTCCTTGGGGATGCTTAGTGTCCTCAGGGCAGCCAGCCCCAAGAGGTCAACTGGGTTTCACTGAATCCCTAAAGTTGGACCTTAATCAACCACGATGTGCAAACAAGCCTTAAGAGCAGCTGCCAAGACCGCCCTCCCACCCTGTTTAGAGAAGGGGCAGTGGAGGGGAGCTATATATATGTGTATGTGTGTGTTCTGATCTGGACTGAATTTTCTCCCCCACAACTTCCATGCTCTCTCAGAGAAGGTGAAGAGAAGGAATGAGAGTCGGGGTGATCAGGTTTCACCCCCAAAAGCACCTAAGGAATGAAACCAGCCCTTACTGTAATCCACATCTGCAGACAATTTTTTTTCTCCAAGTCAGCAGGTGGCAGGAGGCTGGACCAAAGGTGACAAGTGACAAAATCAGGGGGCCTCCTCCTGCTCTGTGAGTGAAAGAATTCACAGTCCTTGGCCCCCAGCAATGTCAGGAAAATTGCTTTTGCATTGTTGGCAGGGGTGTGAGTGAGCCCTCATTGCTTCTTTGGTCACCCTTTAGTCTCTGATGAATTGTTCTTACTTTGCAGGAGTGGCTTCCGCCTGCCCTGAGTGTGCCCAGTGGCCAGGACTAAGGCTAGAGCAACTGCATTCTAGCCCAGTTTTAACTGGTTTTATGGTTTTTTTTGCTTGTGCTCCAGCCCTATGGTTTGAACAAGAGGCTTTCTGTGTGTTCTGTGCCTCCATTTCTCTTTCTTGCATCGAGAATGAGCCCATATTCCCTGAAAAAGCTGTCCTTCCAACATACGTACTTGTTCTCATGAGAGATGCCAGAGCATGGCTCAGCTCTGGTATCTGACAGTGCCAGAGATTGAACTTGAGACCTCTGGGTTCTCAGGCAGGCAAATCCTATGTTCAAATGCTGAGCTTTCTCTGCAGTGTTCTTTTACTCTTTTTCTGCCTCCTCCCCCCACCCCAGGGCTTCTTGTCTACATGTTTCCACCAATCCCAGCAGATTCCTTTTTTTTTTAAAGCTAGAGTGTAAGAGAGAGGAGAGATGGGAGATACCACAGCACCACTCTGCCATTCATGAAGCTCCCCCTTTGCACAGTAAAATGAGTACTCTACAGGGTGAACTACTGCTCATCCCATCAGTATTCTTGTTATTTAATTTAAATTTTTTTTTTTTGCCTCCAGGGTTATCACTGGGACTCGGTGCCTGCACTACAAACCCACTGCTCCTGCTACTGGTGGTTATTTTTTTCCTTTTTGTTGCCCTTATTGTTTAGTGTTGTTGTTATTGCTGTCATTGTTGTTGGATAGGACAGAGAAATCGAGAGAGGAGGAGAAGACAGAGAAGGGGAGAGAAAGACAGACACCTGCAGACCTGCTTTACCACTTGTGAAGTGACTCCCCTGCAGGTGGGGAGCCGGGGGCTCGAACCGGGATCCTTACGCCAATAAGGAAATTTTTGAAAAAGCAGCACACTATCCAGGTGAGCTATTTCATAGTTATGTTAGTCTTGCTTATTTATTATTTATTTATGCCATCAGGGCTATAGCTGGGGCCCCACTCCTGCACAATTCCTCAGTGATGATCTTTTTTTTTTTTTTTCAAAAAAAATCTTTTTTCAAAGATAGAGGTCTGGAGGTAGAGAGAGGGAGTGATAAGCAGAGGCACCACTGCTTAGCTTCATTGTGAAGTTTCCACCAGCAGGAGTTCCCATGTGATAGCTATGGGCTCACAGGTGTGTGCTCTACCTGGTGAGCCACCTGCCAGCCCCATCAGTATGCCAAGATATCCTTGGTATGTGACACAACCTTGGTATCCTTGACACAACACAGTGTCAAGTACTGATGGCTCTGTGACCATGTGTTATTATTAGTTTCAGGGCCTTACAATGAACCAGACCCAGAGAGGCCCTACCCCTTGCTGCCTAAGCCTGCTGAGATGCTGAGATTGGGAACACAGAGAACAAACATTACACCTTCAGCAAGTCTGTGGGTGACCCTGGATTATCTATAGAAAGCTTCCTGTCCTGGGGAAGCCCCCTGCATCCAGACTTCCATCCCAAAACTACTTAGAAAATGCAGAGCAAACTCCTCTGGCTAGAATTTGTTCATTTGCAAACAGCGGCTTAGAAACAAACAAGAAGTGACTGATTCCTCTGGGTTTTTTACTAACACATTTGATCAATTGCAGCGATCATGTTACAACAGCTCTAGTAACTGCCATCTGCTTTGCAGTGTCTGGGAGGTAGCTCAGGGGTTTTTGTGAATATATCTATAGAATTTTTTTAAGCACAAAATTTCTCTTCTTTTTAAAATTGTATTTATTTGGTTATTTATTTGATAGGACAGAGAGAAACTGAGAGGGGGGAAGGAAATAGGAAGAGAGAAAAATAGACACCTGCAGCCCTGCTTCACTACTTGTGAAACTTTCCCCCTGCAAGTAGAGACTAGGGGCTTAAACCTGGGTCCTTGTGCATGATGATATGTGCACTCAACCAGGTATACCACCACCCAGTCCCAAGATTCTCTTCTAAAAGCTCTAGGTAGTGAGGCATGGGTGGTGGCACACCTGGTAGAGCGTACATTTCCTGGATTCAAGCCCCCAGTTCCCACCTGCAGGAAAAAAGCTTCATAAGCAGTGAAACAAGGCTACAGGTGTCTCTCTTTCTCTCTCTTGCTGTACCTCCCCTCCCCCTTCTCAATTTCTTTCTAAATAAAGAGATAAAATTTTAAAAATAAATAAATAAATAAACTCTAGGTAGGACAGGGACTAACACTGGCAGGTGAGAAATCTGAATCTGAATCAGGACAGCTTGGCCCCTCCTAATACTCAAAGATTCAGAAAGTTGTCATCCAAGTACCCTTTGTGACAAAAGACAATGGGTGGGCCATTGCAGAAGTCTGAAGACAGAGCTTAAAAGGAGGTGGCAAGCAAAAAAAAGTGATTACTGGAGCCAGAATTTCCATTTCAATCTACATGCAAAATGTTTGAATGATTTGCTCTAGAATATTCTGGGTCAATGTTTTAATGTAATGTATATTGTTTTTATTATTATTTTCAGAGCACTGCTCCCTCTGATTTATGCTGGTGCTGAGGATTGAATTTGGGACCTTTGATGCCTCAGGCATGAATGTTGTTTTGCATAACCATTATGCTGACTGCCCAGCCCAAGGTGAATGCTTTCAACTGCAGGCCAGTTAAATCCCTTAATTGTATTGTTGTAGGTTTCTACACAACTGAAGTTCCCAGAACAAACTCCAGGAAGGTAAGCTTACCAGAGAATGATGGTCATGGTCAAGGACCGTTTCTTCCACCTGATTTCAAGGTCAGGAGGTCTAGGTCCCATCTTCCTTTTCTGCAGCCATACCCTGCCTGCAGCCCCACCACCACCACCAAAAAAAAAAGAAAGAAAGAAAGAAAAGAAAAGAAATGTAATTCACAGTTGAAGTCAGGAAATTAGTTTAGCCAGAACAGAATTCACATGCCTCAGGCTCCTCATTTGAAAACAAACAAACAAAGAAAACATTCTAAGTGAGGCAATATCCAAAAGACTGCCCCTCCACCAGCCCCGCGCGCATTTTGAAAATGCAGGGATAAAAGCAAAAAGCAGCTCAAACCCCAGTGCTTCAAACCTGAGGCCTAGATCCAGATCAGATGATTATACTGGCAGAGCTGTTAAGTCACTGAGAGAGAAAATCTGCATTGCAGAAGGTGGTGTGCTTCCCCCAGGGTAGTGATGGCTTATTTTTATCCTTGGATAGGAAAAGTGATGCTGGATTCACCAAACACTCAGGGAGGCATTTGCAGGCTTCTGTGATAATTAACAGGCTTTTAGAGGCTCTGCTTGCAAGGCCCAAGCAAATCAGAAATCAGCCAGGGAGATCCAAGGTGGTTTTTTGTGTCTTTTTCCCCCCAGCAATGACATGGAGAGTTTGCTTTCCTGGGATGCAGATCAGATGCCCAGCATTTGACTCCATAGGATTATATCCTCTCATTTCTAGAATTTTCTAGTGACTTTGAACCAGAATCCTGAAACTAATTCTTCCTGAGACACCGCTCCTTGGTTTGAGATCATCTTTCTCCTCCTTTTGTCCCAAGGCCACTTGCCCTCCACCTGGGTCTCATTCTCCTCTCAGAGGGGCACAAGTTCTAGTGAGATGGCTTCATTCCCACCACCCCCCCTTTTTTTTTTTACTCTTTTGTGTTAGTGATTCGATAGTGGCTTATAAATAGATCAGAACTGGTGACATAGGGTGCTGCTCTGACACATGTGTGACCCAAGTCTGAGACTGCCCTCTACCGCACTGGAGGAAGCTGGGTCTCTGTATCTCTGGTCTCTCTCTCCCTCCCTCCCTCTGCAAAAAAAAAAAAAAAATCCCTTTCTCTGGAAAAAAATTATGAGGTATGCTTCCACCTTGCAACCACTCCCAAAGTTCTGCCTCTTATCGAGTCTGAGAGATAATCTTGTTTCTTCTTTGGTTGTCTTATTTGGTTTTGTTTTGTTGTTTGTTTGGGGGGAGGTTGCTAGGTCATTTGTTTTAGCTATCAATGTTTCACATATGAATGAAATTATTTTTCACTACTCTCCCTTATTTCACTAAGCATGTGCTTGATTACCTTTTTTTGTTTTTGTTGTTGTTGTTGCCAAAGCATGAAAGACAGAGGCAGAGAGAAAGAGAAAGAGAGCTCTGTAAAAGATCCAGAAGCTAAAATAAAATCAAAATCAAAAACACAACTTGTGTTCTACTTCTCCTGTGAGAGGTTGGCATCTTCAAAAAAACAGTGTGCCTTCCAGAACCTTCCAGCCACATGCCACACCCCAGCCAGTATCATGCCCTTTAGCTCATCCATAACTCTAAATGCTTCTTTGCTTCTTTGCACTGTAGAAAAAGTTTATGGGTTTTGAGGAAACCACTGCTTAGACCAACCCCCCAGGCATGTGTAGTCCTAGAAATAGGAGCCTGGGGATTCAGGCAGATGAAGAATGAGCCTGGTTCTGGAAGACCCAGATTGTGAGGAGTGCTCAGAAAGGAGTGGGGCATATGTGGCTCAGTGTCTCTGATGTTAAGACAGAGAGTACCCAGGCAGGGAACTGCCTCTGGGGAGGAGACAGCCATTTCACCTGGGATGATGGGAGCCACCAAAGACCCTTGGATCTATATGACTCCATCTTCACAAGGTTCCAGCATGCACAGGTGGTTGGAGGCAAACCCCAGATTTCTCCTTCACTCACAAGCACACAAAGACATTTTGGCTTCCCTCTGTCTCAGAGTGCTCTGCAAACACCCCCCTGGAATGGCCCCCCCCCTTCCCCAATACCGGTGGATTCCAGTTCAGAGACAGGAAGTATCTTTGGCATAAAGATTTAATTCCCAACAGTCTGAAAATGCGTTGTGGGAAGGGGGAGAGGGTGTAATTTGTTGATTTCAAGGACTGCCAATGTGTGTCCATTTCTTTTTTTTTCCTGTTTATTTTTTTTAATTTATAAAATGTAAATATTGATAAGACTATAGGATAAGAGGGTTACATTTCCACACAATGCCCACCCCCAGAGCTCCATATCCAATCCCCTTCCTTGATAGCTCTCCTATTCTTTATCCCTCTGGGAGTATGGACCCAGGATCATTATGGGTTGCAGAAGGTGGAAGGTCTGGCTTCTGTAATTGCTTCTCCTCTGAACATGAGTATTAACAGCTTGATCCATACTCCCAGCTTGTCTCTTTCTTTCCTTAGTGGAGCAAGGACCTGGGGCAGTGGGGCTCCAAGACATATGGTGGGGTCCTCTGCCCAGGGAAGTCAGGTTGGCATCATGGTAGCATCTGGAACCTAGTGGATGAAAAAGAGTTAAGATATAAAGCAGAACAAATTGTTGCTTAATTATGAACCTAAAGGCAAGAATACTGCAGATGAATATTTGGGGTCTCCGTTTTGGAAAAAGGTAGTAGGTCTGTTTTAAGTATATTCCAGAGGACCCATAAGTTTACTAGTTTTTTCCAGAGCCTGATATTTAATATGCAAGTGGACCCAGGTTATTTTCTAGGGAGGTGGTAGTTGGAAAAAGGACCAGAAATCTGGATCAGAGAAGAGAGTAGCTCCCAAATATGGAGAAAGTATATAAATATTGTTAACTGTAAACCCCACCAGTTTGATACAGGGACCATATTCAGCACAGGAGCCTGGGTAACCTCTGCATCCCTGTAGGTCTGAGCTCACATTCTGTGGTCACAGCCAAAATTAGTACAGTGTGTCCATTTCTTATCAGCATTCCACAGACTGCTTCAAGTTCTACAGAGAAGGGGGGCCCTACTGTGCTTTACTGTTGGCTTATTGAGTGTAAACTAGAGGAAGGCTGTGTATGTAACTGGCATATGGCGGACATCATCAGCATACTTGACGGAGAGTCTGGCAGAAATACTCCCTTTAGCTTTTTGTGCTCTCTCTTGCTTGCTGCAAGTCTTTGGTTCCTGGTCATAGCTTATCCTGCGTGTTCCGTGGAAACTGAAAGCTGGTGAATGCTTATTTCTGTACCACAGTTTTTAAAAACCTAATAAATCTGCCATTTTTATAAACCCTGGCAAAGGGAATCATTTGATTTGTTGGTTTTGTTGTTGTTACTTAATTAGTGGATTACCCAGTTCATCCCCAGCAGCCTTGTTCATCTAGAAAACTGTCCCCAAATGGCATGAATGTTATATATCTAAATAATAATAATAAATCTCTCTAGGTAGTGAAATGTCAGTACCCAGAAAACAAATGTCTTTGTGTTGTGATTCAGAATAAATAGGTACTTAATAGGAAAAAAAAATCAGGATTTACACATGTTGTAACTAGATTCAACAATTGTGAGTTGCATTCTTGTATTTCCTTTTCATCCTAGATTGCTAGGGCTAAAGATTACACTTGATTTCACTTCACTTAAAACATTCCTTCCGGGAGTCAGGCATAGTGCAGCGGGTTAAGCGCAGGTGGCACAAAGCGCAAGGACTGGCATAAGGATCCAGGTTCCAGCCCCCAGCTCCCCACCTGCAAAGGAGATGCTTCACAGGCAGTGAAGCAGGTCTTCAGGTTTTTCTCTCTCCCCCTCTCTGTTTCCCCCTCCTCTCTCCATTTCTCTCTGTCCTATCCAACAACAATAACAGCAATAACAACAACAATGATAACAAGGGCAGCAAAATGGAAAATAAATAAATATTTTTTTAAATTAAAAAAAAAAATTCCTTCCAAGATGAAATTTTGCTAAGTGCATATGACTTTGGTACCAGGAGCCACCTGATAAATGCACATGTTACCACACACAAAGGCCTATGTTCAAGCCCCGGGCCCCCATATGTAGGAGGAAGCATCACTAGCGGTGGAACAATGCTGAAGTATTCTCTCTTACTCTATCACTGTTTTACACTCTTTTTTTTTTAAAGAATGTATTTATTAATGAGAAAGATAGGAGGAAAGAGAAAGAACCAGATATCATTCTGGTACATGTGCTGCTGGGGATTGAACTGGGGACCTCATGCTTGAGAATCCAATGCTTCATCCATTGTGCCACCTCCCAGACCACTTTTTTTTTTTCCACTCTCTATCGGAAAAATGTCCTCCAGAAAAGGTGGTGCCTTGCAGACACTATGGGAAATGATAATCCTGGTGGCAAAGTAAAAACTTAGAAAAAGAATTTATGGGGTTAAGCAGTGGTGCAGCTGATTAAGCACACACATTAGAGTGCACAAGGACCCAGGTTCAAGCCCCTGGTCCCCACCTGCAGGGGGAGAGCCTCACAAGCAGTGAAGCAGGACTGCAGGTATCTCTCTGTCTCTTTCACTCTCTATCTTCTCCTCTCCTCTCTGTCTCTATCCAATAATAAATAATAAATAAAATCAATATTAAAAAAGAAATAAAACTTTAAAAAAGAGAAAGAATTCCAATGACTTTATAGATTTCACTAGCTTAATCTAAGGCAAAGCATTTGTATTTCCAAAAAGAATGAGTATAATGCCACTCATTCTCTAAGATACTGAGCATCTGAGGTTCACAGCACTGAAACAAGAGACTTGCATTCTGTGTTCACTAACTAGGAAGTGAAGAAAGATGACTGCTAGATAGGATGAGTTAGAAAAGCAAGAGAGGGGTCCAGTCTGGACTCATTAATAAGCATTAAAAGGTTGAAATGTTGGGTAGCCAGTCAGTTACTTAGAAGGGCTCACCTTCCCTCATCTGCATACATTCAAGGAAGATGTACAGACCACCTACCAAGCAGAGCAGCTGGTCTCACTCAGTGACCTTTGGAATCTGTTATAAGCCTATCAAGGTTCTCTGATTCTCTTCTGTTTCTACCACCAGCCTAGACAGAGAGGGGGTATTTTTCAAATAGAAAGCCTCAGGTAAGAGCTTTAGTGTCTCTTACTACCCTGTTAGAAAAATAACATCTTCTTAAAATAAGCATTACCTTCCTTTGTTGTGGGAACACAGGGAAGAGGGCAACATAAGACTCTAAGGAAGAGGTGGGAACGTAGGCAGACCTTGATAAGTCAAAAGAAAGCAATAAGAAATAATCAGAAAGGCAGGTTCACCAGGGCTGAATAAAGGATTCAAAATAAGGAGAGGGCAAGTCAGCCTGACTGATGCAGAACATACTGCTGATCAGGAACAGGACAGCTGTCACCTTGTCTTGGCTGAGGGAATTTTGTTTTTCTAGGTGTGTCTATAAGGATACTGTCTCTGGAAGAGATTAGCTTTTGCCTCAGTAAACTGGGTAAGGAAGAGCTTCCTCATCAATGCAGATAGGCACCATCCAATTGCTTTGAAGCCCTAAGTAGAACAAAATGGCAGACAGGAGAGGCATTAACTTGACCTGAGACAACATTTTCTCCTATCTGGGACTTACACTAGTAGGTGCCACACTCATTACTTCCCAATTTCCAGGTTTGGGGACACAGATGGAATCAAATCACTGGCTTTCCTGGCTCTTCAACTTTCAGAAGGCACATCATAGGCCTCTGAGCCTCCCTACATGTGTGAGCCACTTGCCATAATCAGTCTTGTCTTATATGCAGATCTGTATATGCCTACTGGTCCTGTTTCTCCAGAGAATGCAGGGGGGTAATCCGTAGGTAAACACAATTATTTTATTACTTGAGGAGAATCACCTCAAACTTCATAAACTCTGGGCTCAATCTTCACATTTCTGACCAATTAATCAAGAATTTGACAAGTTGCTTCTTCTCCTCCTCCTTGTCTTTCTCCTTCTTTTTTAAATATTTTATTTATTTATTATTGAATAGAGATAGAGAGAAGTTGAGAGTGAAGGGGAGATAGAAAGAAAGAGTAAGAGAGACACCTGTAGCACTGCTCACATTTTGTGAAGCTCCTCCGCCTGCAGGTGGGGACTTCAGGCTTCAACCAGATCCTGCACATGGCAATGTGTGCATTCTATCAGGTGAACAACAATAAGCCCAGGAAATTATGTCTTAACCTTCTTCAGTCTTGATAGTTCGCTAGAATGGTTAATAGAACTTAGAAAAGTGTACTAACACACAGTTAGATGGCACTACCTACAACAAATTAGGGACAGTCAAACACAGAGATTGTGTCGGAGGCCTAAGGGACCCCACAGGCATTCCCAGGATATGCAACACTTCCCCACATTGGTGTGACAACTCCCTTGAGCTTCTGGTATGCAGTTTTGAGGAGCATTTCCTTATACCTGAGCAATCTGTGAACTGTTGAACTCAACCCCAGGTCTCCCTGGCCTCCCTCCCCAAGGGTGAGGAGTTCAGGTTGCCTCAAAATCCCAACCCTTGACTCACAGGTTTGTCTTCAATGCGTGGTCACCCTCTATTCTGAAACCCTTCAGGCCCCCACCTTGGGTTGCCTCATTAGCATGAGCTCAGATGTGCAAGGAGGGTCCACCTCTTTAAATAACAATGGCACCTCAGACATTCCAGTGATTCAAAAGGCCCCCCTCCCAGGAAGCTGAGGCAAAGACCAGCCAAGTCTTCAATAGGCAATAGCTAACTGGACCTCATTAATAATTAGGGACTGGGGATTCCAGAAACCCATTAAGAGCCCAAAGGCTCCTGCAGTCCAGAAAGTGTTTGTTCAGAGGCATGGAGCATGTTAGCCAAATGCAAAAAAAGAATGCCACTTCCTGGGCTTGCTGGGGTACCCACTCACATGCCTGACATTCCAGGGGCCCTAGGTTCAATCCTTTGTACCACCTTATACCAGAGCTGAGTGGTACTCTGGTTCTCTCTCTCTCTCTCTCTCTCTCTCCCTCCCTCCCTCCCTCCCTCCCTCCCTCTCTTTCTCTCTCCTTCCACCTCACTGTTTTCACTGCTTCAGAGAGACAGGTGGGGTCCCAGGTCTTCCCCCGGGAAGAGTAAAGGGTGTATTCTAGAGACACCTCACCCTATTCACCATCCCCCCTACAATGGTAGTGGGTTGAAAGTGTTCTTTTTAACTGCTTATCTAATTCAGGACCACTGTTATTTTCCTGACAGTCTCCACTCATCTCTAGAATAAAGACTGAACATATTTATTGTAGTAAGAGCTTATTTCAACTTTGGGGAGAGGGAAAAGATTCCTGAAGCACAGGCTCCCATCTCTCTACCCCCAAGCACCTCCCACAAGTACTCTGTTGAGCACTAAACTAAAACAAATGTAGCAAACCTTTCCAGAGCACTTGCTCCCAGGTCGGCTGCTACACCAAAAGGGACAAACTTTCATCCCTGGGTTCAAGGGTATTTAACCCCTACCCACTCCACCCCTGCCTGTTGTACCAGATGATGCATTTCTGTGTGTGCTACAGGGAAACTGAGAGGGACACAGGCCTCTCTTTGATCACTCTGCAGGGGATGGCACATTCACAGTTTCTCAAGGTGCTCAGGGAGCATACTGCTCTGTGTTTTTGGAGATTGATAGTTAAGAGGAGAAAGTTAAATTAAGTGAGAGTTAAGAAGGAGAAAGGGTAAGGAAGGAGGGACTGAGGGAAAGGAAGGAGGGCAGAGGGAGGGGGGAAAAGAAGAAAGGAAGGGAAAAGGGAAGAAAGAGAGAGAGAGGAAGGAAGGAAGGAAGGAAGGAAGGGAGGGAGGGGAGGAGGGGAGGAGGGAGGGGAGGAGGGAGGGAAAGAAGGAAAATGTAAAGAAAAGAAGGAATGGAGGTAAGGAGGGAGGCAAAGATTGGAGAGAAATAGAAAGAAAGAAAAAGAGAAAAAAGTGAAAGAGAGGAGGAAGGAAAAAAGCAAAAGGAAGAAGGCAGAGAGACAGAAGAAAAGGAGAGAAGGAAGGAAGGAAGGAAGGAAGGAAGGAAGGAAGGAAGGAAGGAGGAGAGAAAAGTGGACGTAAGAAGGAAGAAAGAAAAGTGAAGGCAAGAAAAGGGGAGTGGGACAAAGAAAGAGGGAGACAGGGAGGGAGGGAGAGAGAATGGGGTGTGTGAAGGAGGTCTGGGCAGAGGTCTGGACAATCACAGCAGAAAGAGACCCGGAACTGTGGCCAAAGAACACTTGAAGGTACTGGGACCCTGCAAAGGCAGTTTTGTTCTAGGAAGAGCTTCCTGGGCCAGCACGAATCTGACTTTAAGGCACATAATGAGACGTTCTAGGAAAGGGAGGGTGTGGATCTAGGAATCCTTGGGAAGAGCACAGAGCTATATATATATATATATATATATATATATATCCTTCTTTCTCTTTTATTTGACAGGGCAGAGAGAAATTGAGAGGGAAGGGAAAAATAGAGAGGGAAAGAAAATGTGAGACACTTGCAGACCTGCTTCACTTCTTGTGAAGCATCCACCCTGGAAGTTGGAAGTGAGGGCTCAAAACTGGGTCCTTTCAAATGGTAATGTATACACTCAACTGGGTGCACCACTGCCCAGCCCCTCACAAGAGTGAGTTTTTAAGCTGGGAATTGAACCATGGCTTTTTGCATTTGCTTCACAAGTATCTGACTTGGTGAGTTTTCTGCAAATAGTTGAAGAAGACAGCAGGGGCAGGGGGGTAGGTTAAAAGGAAGGGAAAGACAGACAGAGAGAGTATTCAAGAGATCAAAGCTGTTCCCTCCAGCAGGCTACCTAAATGCAAACCCACTTCTCCTAAGCACTAGGCATCCATTTTAAAAAATTATGAACTCTGGGCCACTGAAATAGCTCACTTGGATAGTGTATTGCTTTGCCATGTGCATGACCCAGGTTCAAGCCCAGCCCCCATGATATTGAGGCTACAGCCTCTTTCAATCTCTCTCTGTTTCTAACTGAAAAATATGAAATAAATAAAGTAAAATAAAGTCCTAGTGAGGCCCCAGCAATGCAAAAGAAAAAAATAAAGAAACTTAATAAGTTTAAGATGTCATAAAGCCAGTGAGTGCTAAGTCCTAAGCTTCCTCTCAGCAAATGAACTTGGAGTTGGGGACCTCGGCTAAGTAGTTGGTGGTGGAGCAGGACCACCAGCCCTGTGACCCCCCCCCCCCTCACTTCTCAGGATAATGGAAGGATGTGGGGGAGGATTTGGAAATTTCTGCTTCAATTTGTGTTTCATTTTCTTTCTTTCTGTTTTCACCAGGGTTATCACTGGGGCTCTGTGCCTATGTAAATCCACCATTCCTAGGGTCATTTTTTTAATCGTTCATTTTTCTTTCTGATAAAGGGTGAGAGAGGGAGAGGGAGAGACCTAGAGCCCTGCTCTACCGCTAGTGAAGCTTCTTCCCTGTAGGTGGGACATGGGGACTTGAACCCAGGTCCTTGTGCATGGAAGCATCTGCACTCTACCAGTGGCACCACTTCCTAGCCCCTCTTCTTAGATTTCATTAGCCAGCCACTGAGAATCAACCTGGCCCCTGGACTTCCCAGACTGTGAGTGGAGGTCTCTGGTGCCTGCCAGAGTTCCTGGATGCTGTCTGAGGCAACATGGCTGCTCTCATGTTCCTCACCTGCTGGTGTGAAGGCAACACAAGTAACAGAAGGACTTCCTGGAGAAGCAGGGTAAAGAGGTCCAGAGTGGAGGTTCTCTGTCTGAAGGCTGCCAGGGGCAAAAGGAAGGCCTCAGGCAGAAATGGAACAGAGTAGGGAGGACTGGGAAAGGACCTGCCCTCAGGTGCTAAGCCAAGCTCAGGATTCACAGGCTAGAGAGCTAGGCATGGTGCCAGGCTTCCTCCTTGGCTCCACACCAACATGAGTTTCAGAGTTACAGGTTTGGCCTCAGTCACCAGCCCAGGGCTCTCTGCCTCAGTTTCCCTCTTTCCAGTGCAGTGATCCCTAGGCCCCAAGTTCACAGATAACACCTGCAGGAGTGGCGGGTGGGGAACTTCACAGGTAGTCTCATGATATTCAGTCAAAAAAAAGGAACAGTGGGGTCAGGAAGCTTCAGAGTCCCGGCACTAGCCCTAGTTAGTGACAAAAAAAAAAAAAAAACAAGGAGGAAGAAAGAAACAAGAAAGGAAATGAAGGCTATGCAGTGACTCATCTAGTAGAGTGCACATATTACAAACCCATAAGGATCGCCTCACCGCTCCAGAGCTCTACCCCAGTAGGGAAAGATAGAAACAGGCTGAGGATATGAATCAACCTGTCAATGCCCATGTTCAGTGGAGAAGCAATTACAGAAGCCCGAACTCCTACCTTCAGTGCCCCCAAAACTATTTTTATCCATACTCCCAGAGGGGGAGAAATGATAGGAGGAAGAACATAAGAGGGCTCTGAACTCCAGCTCCATCAAGACCTGGAGAGAGAAGAGGAAAAGGAGTGGGACATCTGGATGCAGTAATGGTGTCATGAGTGGCTTGGAGGGGAAGAGAGGATAGGACCTGGAAAAAAAGGGAGCAATTATGTACAAATGTAGACATTTGCAACCCATGTCTGGCAAAATTGAACTGCTGTGGCTTGCAACAAAGGGAATGGGGATTCAGAACTCTAGTGGAGGGAACAGTACGGAATTATACCCCTGCTGATGTGTAATTTTGTAAATCAATATAAAAAATCACTAAAAAATTTTTTTAAAGAAAGGAAAAAACACAAGGATCCAACTTCAAGCCCTTGGGCCCGACCTATATGGATGAAGCTTCATGAGTGATGAAACAATGTTGCAGGTGTCTTTCTTATTACTTTCCCTTCCCTCTTAGTTTTGCTCTATCTATAAAAATTAGTTAAACATTTTTGAATGGGAATATAAGGGAAGGGAAGACATAAGGGAACATAAGGGAAGGGAAGATCTGGGTGACAAGTCTAGCAGATGGAGACTTGTCTCAAGTGGCCTCCCCCAGGGCTCTGTTCTGGCTCCTACACTATTTAATATTTACATCAATGACCTTCCAGAAACTTCTTCAAGGAAGTTCATCTACGCCGATGACATCTGCTGTGCAACTCAGGCATCCAAGTTTGACATCCTCGAGGAAACACTCATGAAAGACATGTCTCTGATATCTGATTACTGTAAAAAATGGCGACTAATCCCTAGCACTGAAAAAACGGTATCATCTGACCATGCCTCGGCCTCGCGTGAGCTTAATGTGCAGCTTGACGATATGAGAATCCAGCATGAAGCCCAGCCAGTCTATCTTGGCGTTACTCTCGATCACACCCTCTCATTTCACGAACATCCCATAAAAACTGCAGCAAAGGTGAGCGCGA
Source organism: Erinaceus europaeus (assembly GCF_950295315.1). NCBI lineage: Eukaryota > Metazoa > Chordata > Mammalia > Eulipotyphla > Erinaceidae > Erinaceus > Erinaceus europaeus. Next base: position 70,539,762 of record NC_080168.1, read on the forward strand.
GGAATAACATCATTGCAAGACTGGCCAGCTCCTCATGGGGCGCAAGCGCTTCCACACTACGATCATCATCTCTGGCATTATGCTATTCCACTGCAGAATACTGTGCCCCAGTATGGTTCCATAGCCCCCATGTCCACTTGGTGAATTCCAAATTATATTCCTCCATGAGGATAATTTCTGGAACCATCCGTTCCACCCCGGTTCCATGGCTGCCAGTTCTTAGCAACATCGCCCCGCCAGATATTCGTCGGGATGCGGCATCATCTAAGTTCATTTCCCACGTCTACAGTCGACCGGACCTGCCAATATACGCGGATATCTTCGCCCACCCTGTCCAACGCTTGACGTCTCGTCATCCAATCTGGTCCCCTACGCCTACACTGAACTTCTCTGTTCCAGTCTCTTGGAAACAGAGTTGGCAGTCAGCTGAGGTAAAGAACAAACACCTCATCACAGACCCCTGTAAGCGTCAACCCGGCTTTGACCTAGCACGTTATGATTGGGCCCTCCTCAATCGCTATCGAACAGGCCATGGCCGGTGCACCGCTATGTTCCATCGCTGGGGAGCCAGAGACGACCCGAACTGCCCCTGCGGCCACGGACAGACTATGACCCACATAGTCAACAACTGCCACCTCTCCAGATTCAAAGGAGGTCTCGAAACTTTACATCAGGCTCAACCTGACGCTGTTGACTGGCTACAGAAGAAGGGCAAACGCTAGAAGGGAAGGGAAGGAAGAAAAAGAGGGAGGAAAGAATGAAAGAAAAAAGAGGGGGAAAGAAGAGAAAAAAGGAAAGAAAGAAGAAGCAGGAGAAAAGAAAGAAAGGGAAGGGGTGAGGATAGGGGAGGGGAAAGAAGAGAAGGGGGAGAAGGGAAGGGGTGAGGCTAGGGAAGGGAAGGGAAGGGAAGGGAAGGGAAGGGAAGGGAAGGGAAGGGAAGGGAAGGGAAGGGAAGGGAAAGAAGGGAAGGGAAAGAAGGGAAGGGAAGGGAAGGGAAGGGAAGGGAAGGGAAGGGAAGGGAAGGGAAGGGAAGGGAAGGGAAGGGAAGGGAAGGGAAGGAAAAGGAATTACTCTCCTCAATTTCTCTTTGTCTTATCAAAAGAGAGAGAGAGGGAGAAAGAGAGAGAGAGAGAGAGAGAGAGAGAGAAGGGAGGCAGGGAGGGAGGAAGGGAGGGAGGGAGGGAGGGAGGGAGGAAGGAAGGAAGGAAGGAAAGAAGGAAGGAAGGCAGGCCACTGTGAGTAGTGGATTTATCAATCAGGTAGGTATTGGTGACAATAATAAACAAACAAATGTGCTTGGAACAGGCAGAGAAGACCCCCTTCTCTGGTGCTTGCTCTGTTGGGCTCAGTAGTTGGTCAGAAGAACAAAGGTGTAGGAAAGTTATTTTTTGTAAAGGTCTCATTGTCATAGCTGGGACAACATACCATAAAGCACTGAGCTCTCAAGCAGGAGGTTCAAGCATCACATGTGACAGACTGCTCTGCTTCTCTCCTCTCTCTCTCTCTTTCTCTCTCTCTCTTCTTCTTCTTCTTCTTTCCCTCTCCCTCTCCTCATTGATTAATACATAAATCTTTAAAAATAAGTGAAAGTACTTTTAAAAAGCATAATATCCACAGGTCTGTGTTAGAGCATAAAGCAGGTATGCCAGGGAGCCCAGCTTCAATTCCTGGCATTGCCATGTCCAAAGTGAAATAAGACTCTGGTCTCTTTTTATCTCTGTCTCTATTGTTAAATAGGTCTTTTTAGTTTTGAAGAAAGCTAATATCCAGTAGTGTTTTGCATGCCTCATGAAGAAAACATTCCAAGTGGCTCTGAAACTGGGGGTGAAGTGCAGATTTTAGACTTGGTGGCAGATGACTTGTTTGTTGGGGCTAAACTTATTGCCTGTCATTGGCAGAGCTGGCCCTGGGGCCTGGAGGCTTTGTGTTGCACCGCCTGCCCAAAAGGCCCATGGTGACAAGATGCCAAGGCCAGCCTTCAATTTTCTGTGGTCACACAGGTGCCCTCTGTTTTTTTGAGGTCATAGGGTCACCCCAGGATGCCAGTCACTGGGTCCACCATTCAGCAAAGGGGGTGGGAATGAAGTGTTGGAGTATCAGTCAGTCCAGGCACATGTATATTCACACACCAACACATAAAACCACACAGAAACACACACAACCACACAGAGACACACACAACCACACAGAGATATCAACACACAGAGACAGACGCACACAGCCACACAGAGACATGCACAACCACACAGAGACATACAACACAAACACACACAACACAGAGACACACAGCACAAACAATACATAACTACACATGTAGACACATATACACAGAGCCACAAGCAGAAACACATACAGCCACACACAGAAATATACAAAACCACATGCAAAGAAACACAATCAACCACACATATACACACAACCACACAGATACAAATACACATGCACACACAACAACACATACACACAAGGCATATACAGATACACACATGCACATGCACAGACACACATAGAGACACACACATGCTCACACACAGACACACACACACACACACACACACACACACACACACACTGGTCTATTTTAAATACACTTTAATGCACAGCACCTGCGATGAGAGACTACCTTTCCAAACAGCATGTTTTTCTTTTCTTTGTCTTTTCTTTTGCCACCAGTCATTTGTGGGGTTTGTGACCTACATAACTCCACTGTTGTCTTTTGTTCTTTTTGTCAGCGAGTGAGAGATACAGAGGAAAAGACAAAGGGAGACATCTGTAGCCCAGCTTCACCACCCATGAACCTTCTCCCCTGCAGGGGGGACCAGGGGCTTGGATCCTGCTTCTCACACAGGGTGATGTGTGCACACTTTACCTGATGCACCACCACCCAGACCCCTACAGATATTTTCAAATTGCATTCCTAGGAGATGCACACTTACCAAAACCAAAGGTGACCGTGAAAGTCAAGAAAGGGCTTAGTTCTCTGAGACAGTGAAGTGCAGCTTCAAGATTATCTAGAGGGCTGGGGATGGGGGGGGGGGAGGCACTGAATGAAAAGAAGCCTGAGGAATGTCTACGTTTGAGCACAGGTGGGTATGGCCAAGAAGGAAGTTTAGCTCCTGTACTTTTGCACAAAGTACCTGGCCAGGCCCACCATGCCTATGCCATTCATCCTCCCTTGGGCACGGACTTCTCTGCCTGCCCTGCCTGGACTCAGTGTGACAGGCACAGCCCCGACAAATATCACAGATGGCAGAGCCACCTCCCAGCCAGCAGTGACTCAGGTGAATACATATCCCAAGGCTTCCCTGGCTGCAGGCCCACTCTCCACCTGAGCTCCCTCCCTCCTGGCGACTCCATTCCTACCTCTCTTCTGCAGGCTTCTCCACACCCTTCCACAATGGCAGGAATGGGGGTGGCTGCACTTCTCTCCCCTGCCCTGGAAGCCACAGGGTGGAACCTGGGCTTTCTCTCCTCTCCTTCACTGTGCTGCTCCAAGGGACACAAGGTATACCTATCTACGCCAGCGCTCCACAACAGAGAGCAAATAGGCGTGTGGGGGGGGAGGGAGCTGGGTAGGCAGAGGGTAGTAGATGCATAGAGTGGTGATAAGAAGATGGAAGGTAGGTAGGTAGGAAGAAGACATACAACATAGCTGAAAAGAAAGAGATGGTGGAAGTTAGATCATCAATGGATGGATAGGTGATACAGGTAGGTAGATAGAAGACAGATACTGATTGAGATATAAAAGACATGTATGATGGAAAGATGATGGATGGATGGATAGATGAAAGATATATAGATAGATAGATGATAGATAAATAGATGATAGCTAGATAGATAATAGATATGATAAATTGAAAGATAGATAATAGGTAGTTAGGTAGGTGATAGATGATAGGTAGATAGATGATGGACAGACAAATAGACAGATGATAGATATCTCTTCTTCACCTGAGAAGGATTTATTAACCAAAAAATTAAAATGCATACCATTCTTTCTCTTTCTACCCAGCAAGATTTGGAGACTAGATTTTTTTCATTATTATTATATTCATTAACAACTTAATAATGGTTTGATAAGATTGCAGGTAGGGGTCTAGTTCCACATTGTACCCACCAATAAAATTCTGTGTTCATTTTCCCCTGGTTATAACCACCATAGTTCTCAGAAAGGCTGAGAGACACTTTAGCTACTTGGGGAATAGGCTTTCTCGTATCCTCTGTGAACTTCAGTAATAAGAGGAATAGGAACTGGGTGGTGGTGCACCCAGTAAAGCACAGATGTTACCATGTATTTGAAATGGGGTTCAAGCCCCTGGTTCCCACCTGCAGGGAGATGCATCATGAGAGATAGAGCTGTGCTTCAGGTGCCTCTCATTTCTCTTTCCTTTTCTCTCTCTCTCTCTCTCTCTCTCTCTCTCTCTCTCTCTCTCTCGGAAAGGAAAAGATGTGCCCACCCAAAATTCTAGAGTCCTACAGGCACCAAGTCCCAGAGATAAACCTGGAGGAAAAAACAATAATAATAATAACAATGAGGAGAAGAAGAAGAAAGAGAAGTAGAGTCAACATTCCACCTGTCCTTCCAGCTGCTGCTTTTCCTAACATAAGGCCTGTGAGCTAATACATCTGCCTTAACTTTACTGAGATTCCAGTCTGAGCATATAAATAACCCTGTACAAGTGAGTTCAATTTTTGGTTTTAGAGCTTTGAAGAAAAAGAAATGAACACACTGAAATCACAGCACTTGCTAGTCTTAGTCCTTAATTGTCAGGAACCTTGGAAATATCTACCACATTTCATGGGAAAAACCCCCACTGGAGCTTTTATAAGATTTATTATTTTTTGAGAGAGAGAGAGACCAGAGCACCAGCTTCATTGTTCCTTCCCTTTTCCTTCTGTTCATACCTCCACCCCCTCCAAATCAGCTTGCTCCACTGGGAACACAGATCCAGTGGACTCCCCAGAAATAGCCCCAAATATCTTGGCACCAAGGCAGCTGTCCAACAGAGGAGATGGTGTCAGTCCACCTGCCACCAAAGAGCCATCCAGGCTAGGGATGCTGAGAAGGGCTGAATGCTGAAAAACGCACAAGCAAGGGGAAAGCCAAGAGGCGTCCCACCATGAGCTGCATTCTAGAAAGACTAACCCTGGGCTCAAAAGACAGCAAAAGACTCTTATGCCTGAGACTTTGAGGCCCCAGGTTAAATTCTCAGCACCATAAGCCAGAGCTGAGCAGAGCTGTGATCTCTCTATCTCTGCATCTCTCTCATAGATAAATAAACTAAGTAACCAAATAAATAAATATTGAAATGATGTTTAATTATAATAAACAATTGAGCTAGAGAGAGAGAGGGAGAGTAACCCTTGTCAAAATTGTGTCTGTCAGCATCCTGGGCTGTGGCACAGTGAATAAAATATTGGACTCTCAAGTATGAGGTCCTGAGTTCAATCCCAGACATAGCATGAGCCAGAGTGATGTTCTGCTCCTTTCTCTCTCCTTCTTTTCCTCTCTCTCATAAATAAGTCTTATTTTAATAGTGTTATTTTAAAAGGAGATGTAAGGCAGATAGGAAGAAAGAGGCAAGAATGAAGAGAAGAGAAGCTAGCTGGTCAATGTTCAGGGTTTAGTGAAGAGGCCAAGGAGAGGAGAATAGGAGTGTAGTATCATTCTGCAAGGCTTTGAGCAGTGAAACACAGAAGGGCACCCAGGCTTGTCTCTGGGCCTGGACCATATGCACCACAAATGCCTGCTTATCCTCACATGAGTCTCTCTCTCTCTCTCTCTCTCTCTCTCTCTCTCTCTTGCCTAAGCACCATTAAGAATCACCAGAGTTTGCTCACCTGCTTGGGCTACGACAGTACTGATGCAGTAGTGATGTTATTATCCTCACTGTGACTAGTACCATCCCTCCAGGTAGCCTCCAATATGAGAGCCTATAAAGACATCAGTCTGCAGACTGGCCATCACAAGAGGAATAAGATACAAGATGTGTGTCTCTGTGTGTGTACATGTGTTCATTGTGTGTTTTGTGGGTGCGTGCATCTTTGCTCTTTGGCGAATATTTGGTCTTTCACTGTGAAAATTCCAGCATTTTAAAAGATGTTCTGTCATAAAGGAACCTCCCACATGCCTGCATGTACATGTCTCTGCATACAGTTGTGTAGCATGTGTACCCGTGTGCTGTACAGATGTGTGTCTGTACATGTGTGCACATGTGTGTCTGTATGTGTCTATTGTATCTGCCATACATTCTATAGAGCACTTAAGTGTTTTATACAGGTCCATTTGTGTACAAGTCTGCACTGCGCGTGACATGGAGTATGCATTGGCAATCTATGTGTACACACATGTATATGCCTGAATCTCTTTGATAGTAAGTATGTGTGTTGGTATGTGTATAAAGAGTATTTGTAATGTGTGTTCATATGCACATGCACCTACAAATGCTATGTGGAGTTGGATATGTGTGCAGGTGTGTCTCTGTGTCATATATACCTAAACACATGCCTGTGTGCTGGGTACAGATATGTGTGTTGTATACAGATATGCATACTGTATACACACGACTGCTATGTGGAAGTAAATCTGTGTGCTGATGTGTGTATGTGTCTTTCTGTGTTGTATATACACATGTGAATGTCTGGGCACTGTATACAGGTATATGTGTGTGTAGATGTGTGTGTCTGTGTCTGTGTTGTATATGCCCATGTGTATGTCTGAGTGCTATATGCAGGTATATCTGTGTGCAGGTGTGTGTGTGTGTTTGTCTTTCTATGTTGTTATATTCATGTACACACCTGAGTGCTCTGTAGAAATGTGTCTGTCTCTGTTTGTCTCTGTGTGATACGTGTATTTGCTTAAGTGTGTGTGTGTATGAGTGAGAGAGAGAAAGCATGCACCTCGAGCCCTCCCCTACTGCCCTCCCCTTCTTCCTGCTCTACTCTGGTGTGTGAGGAACTCCTGGGCACCTGTAAGGTTCCAGTCCTTGCCAAGCCGCCATCAGCCCTGGGGCTCTGAGAGGAACACTGCTGGGAAACCAATCCGCTCCAGACGGTCTGGCCTCTGCTGGGAGCGCCGGCTGGAGTGGGAATGGGCAGCCCAGGGTGGGTCCCATCAGGAAACCTCATCAAAGTGCTTTAAGATTGCCCCAGCTCTCCTTCCAGAGTCCTCGCTCAGCACTACCAGGCTACAGCCCAATTCACAGGGTGGAGGGGCCTGCTTTGGCTTTCTGTGTGCTTGGAAAAATGAAATCAATTCCTCAAAATCTCATTCCCATTTGATGGGTTTTGGAACCTATTAAGCAAGATGGCCCTTCTTCCCATCTCCCCTCCAGTCTGTGTCCTCTCTATGCTTCCTGGGGCAGCACAGGTGATGGACAGATGTGTATAATTGTACACACCACTGTCCTTCAGCTGAAGCCATGTACTTATTCTTGCGTCAACTAAGAATCTGAAAGAGTTAAAGTTATTTAAGTGGCCACCTAAAGCATGCAGAAAAATAAATGTTCTGGAGAGTTACATGATGGCTTTTTAAGAAATTGCCACTTTGAGCTTTGATCCATCCAGAATTAGACATAAGGGAATGGGGGAGAAGCTCATTTTGAGAGCTATAAAAGCAAAATTTTCAAAAACTAGAAAAGGGCTTTTCTTAGAGTGAAAACATTTAATTATGTCAACTCCTGACTGTGGATACATGTATGTGATCAAATGAACGAGTCCTCAATATGAGCAAAAAGAAGATATGGGGGAATGGTGGCACACCCAGTAGAGTGTACAAGTTGCCATATGCAAGGACCTGGGTTCAAGCCCCCAGACCCTACCTTCAGGGGGGAAGATTCACAAACAGTGGAGCAAGTGCTGCAGGCATCTCTCCTTCTGTCCCTCTCTATCTTCCCCTTCCCTCTCAATTTCTCTCTGTCTCTATCAAAAGATAAATAAATAAATAATTCAGACACAGAACCTCAGTAATAATCTTAGTGGCAGAAGAAAAATAAAATAAAAGAGAAAGAATAAATGATGATGAGGAGGAAGAGGAGGACAGAAGAGTTCCTTCACACTTCAGATCTTGTTTAAGCCTATAGAGGAGTCATGTGACCCCAGACACTTCTGAGCCTACCTCTGGCTTCCACACATGGACAGTATCTGAGCACAACAGCTGAATCAGCTCAAGTAAGAGATAGGGGGGTCCAAATTTATTGGAGAACTAAGACACACTGTGTGGGGTGTGTGTGTGTGTGTGTGTGTGTGTGTGTGTTCTTATTAATATAAGACAAGATGCTTTAAGATGTGTGTGTTCTTATTAATATAAGAAAAGATGCTTTACTGGGAAAAGAAGGGGGTTGGGCTCAGGGATGGGGACACACAGAGTTCTCTTTACCTTTCTTGGGCAAACACATTTGCTAGTCAGAGCCTAGTGGCTGCCAGATCCAGGTCACTGGAAACATGAATCCATGGTGCTATGCCTTCAGGAGCCCTCAGGAGTCCCTCTGCTGTCCATGGCTTGTGCTTTTTTTTTTTTTTTTTTTTTTTAATACACGGCCGATTGTTTCAAAACATCTGGAGAGCTCTACCTTGCAGCATTTATAGGCAGATTCCTTCTTTAATGGCAAAGAGGAAAATCTTATGAAGGCTCTCTCCTATGAACCCAACACTCTCCACTCCACTGGGGGAGCTTACTCACTGTTTCCACATTGCCCCAACTCAGGGGCATGGGGTAGAAGGCAAGTGCAGGGAAAAAACTACAATCTGCTTTCTACTATCAGAGCTCAGCAAGCCTCACATAGACCCAGGTTCCAATGGTGAAGAAAAGCCAACATATGGGGCACCCCATCCTCTTGTAACTAGCTTTGACAGGCAGGAGCTTTGACTCTGTGGCAGAGAAGCAACAAGTAAAATACTTTGGAGGGGGTCAGGCAGTGGCTCACCCACTAGGGTACACAAGTTATCACGCACAAGGACCTAGGTTCAAGTTCCCCCTCCCAACCTGCATGAGTGATAGAGCATTGCTACAGGTAGCCCTCCTCTCTGTCTCCCCTTCTCCCTCTCCATCTCTACATGTGTGTGTATGTGTGTATATCTCACTATCTGAAATGGCTACCAACAAAGGTGGAGTCATGCAGGCATCAGTAATAATTCTGATGTCAAAGAATTCATTAATGAATGAATTAAATGCCTTAGAGGACCATAAATGCTATGATGTAAGTATGTGTCCATGCATGTGTGTCTGTGTAAATGTCTGAATTGTAAAGAGAAGTCATCCTTAATACTAAAGGTGTGTGTGTGTGTGACTTTTAAAGGAACGCCACCTCTCCACTTTTGCCTGCTCTCTTCAGTCTCAACAATTTGTAACTGAGCATCCGTCCTGATGTCAACAACCAAGAATGTGTTTATTCATAACTAAGCTCCCATGGTATGGCTTTTTCACTCCACATCACCTTCTTCAGCTTCATTGTGGAAAAAAAAAAAAAAAAAGAGCCAGCAAGTGACTCACCCACTAGAGTGCAAGTACAATCATGTGTGAGGATCTGAGTTCAAGCCCTGGGCCACCACCTAGAAGAAAGCTTCAGAACTGTTGGGTGGTGTTGCAGTGTCTCTCCTCCTTTCTCTGCCTCTCTCCCTCTCTCCCTCTCTCCCTCTGTCTTTTGCTTTCTAACAGAAAGTGAAAAAATGAATGCCTGGAGTAATGGAGTCGTGCAGGCTTTGAGCTTCAAAAACTAAAGTTCAGAGTGGTCCCATTCCAGAATAAGACGTCACCCCAGAGATGAATGTGACATGGAGCCAGAATCTGTTTCCCACTTGAGGATACTTCACAATCAACTATAAAAGCCACAAGTCTCTTTCTTTTCTTCTTTTTGTTTTTCTTCTCTTTCTTTCTTTCTTTTTTATTACTGCCAGGGTTATTGCTGGAGCATGGTGCCTGCACAATAAAACCACTGTTCCCAGGAACCATTTTTTCCTTTTTTTTTTCCTTTCTTTTTATTTGACAGAACTGAAAGAAATTGAGGAGAGAAGAAGTAAGGAGAGAGAGAGAGAGAGAGAGAGAGAGAGAAAGTCCTATATCACTGTTTCACTGTTATAAAGAGCCCGCCCCGCCCCACAGGTGGAGCCCAGGGACTTAAACCCTAGTTCTCATGCATGGTAACATGTGCACTCTACCTAGTACTGTGTACTTACATAGTAACATGTGCACCACCACCTGAACCCACTTCTTTGCAATGCTTAAAGTTGCTTAGAATGACAGAGAACAGCACTGTGATCACTTTATTATTAATTTTAATGGCTTATTGGTTGGTTGGTTGGTTGGCTGGTTGGTTGGTTGGTTGGTTGGCATTACTCTGCACATGTGGTTCTGGGGATGGAACTCGGGACCCCATGTTTGTAAGCCCTACTTTGTTGCTGTCCTCTCTGCTTGGCCATTCTTTGTAGTCACTTTCAGCATATGATGTCCTCTCCTCCCTGCTCCCTCTGTGAGTTTTATGCCTGAACACACTTCTGAGCAGTTGCTCCGGGTTCCAAGTTCTTCTCCCACATGGCCTTTCATCTCACTCTTCAGGGAGCCTCTGTCCTTCACCTCTTGGAAGTCAGGATAGGAACCTTCTGGAATTTGGAGGAAAATTGATAAAAGTTATGAAGGTTAGGGAATAGTCACAAAATCATCACTCTTGCTTTTCCCAACTCTAAGCCCAAGTTCCTTCCTCAAATACCTGATAAAATGAATCATATTTGAGAATGTTTCTTTGACACCCAAAGAGATGGTATCATGGCATTTCTAAAGCTGGACCCTAACAGGTGTTTTAACCTCGCTTTATTATTTCTTTCTTTGAATTTTTTTTGTTTGTTTTATTGTTGTTGTTGTTGCTGCTGGGACTTCACTGTTCCTGACTGACTTTTTTTCAAATAGAGAGACAGAGGGAAAGAGAAAAAAAAGAAAAAACACACACACAGGACTGACACTTCCTTCAACTTAGGGTTCGAACCTGGGTCTCACACATGGCGAAGCAGCATACTATCCAAGTAAAATGCTTTGTCAGTTATTAGTATTATTACTAGTGTTAATATTAGCATTAGTATTAATATTGCCATTATTTCCACAAGAGTTTTCACTGAGATTTTGTGCCTGCATGATTCCATTCAAAAATGCCCTCAATGGATTTTTCCCCATTTCTCCTGCTAGTAGGTGAAAGACAAAGAGGGAGAGAGGGAGAGAGAAAAGGAGAGACATAATAGCATCACTCCACCACTCATGAAGCTTACCTTTTGCACAATGCTTCCATGTGGTGCCTAGGGGCTCCAACCTAGTGAAGGGTGTGCTCTACCAGGTTGGTTTACAATCTAAACAGAGTTGGAGGGCCAGGACTGAGACCCACTGGTGAAGCATCTGCCAATGTAGCACCTTTCAGATGTATGCCTCACTTCCCCAGCTGTCACTCTGTGAATCTGCCATCATCATGTTCTCAGTGACAGGCTTCAAAGCTGGCTGACACCGGCACCAAGTGGAACCAGGAGTAGCAACCAAGTATATCTTCCTGTCACTCAGGAGGATAGTGGCTGTCCTAGATGATCAGTCACACTGCCCTGTAGGGAGACACTTTTGCAGAATGAACTCTCATGTTTTTCTGGGACAAGAAGAGGAGAGGGGATTTGGAACAGAGTTGAACAGAGTTGAAGTATCAGGGGGATTCTTTCTAGAAAGAATTAAGTATCAAAACCTTGTCATGTCTGGTAAGATCCTACTTAAAATTATTCTTTTTTTAGATTTTATTTATTTATTCTTTTTTATTATCTTTATTTATTTATTGGATAGAGACAGCCAGAAATCAAGAGGGAAGGGGGGAGATAGAGAAGGAGAGAGACAGAGAAAAACCTGTAGCCCTGTTTCACCACTCATGAAGCTTTCCCCCTGCAGGTGGGGACCAGGGGCTCAAACCTGGGCCCTTGCAACTTTAACATGTGTGCTCAACCAGGTGTGCTACCAGCTGGCGCCCAAATTATTTATTAATGAGAAAGAAAGGGAGACAAAAAAGCAGAGCATCACTCTGGTATATGTGATGCCAGGTATCAAACTCATGCTTGAGAGTCCAATGCTCTATCTACCTCCCAGGCTGCAAAAGTCCCTTCTATTAGAAGAGTTAATACAGTGTCAATGTCTTTGTTTTTCCTGATTATTACCTGTGGTTTACAACCAAAGTGAACTTTAATTACATGTCTTCCTTTTTCTTTTATCCGTTACTGGGTGGAGGGGGAGTGGAATGGGGTTAGTAGTTAGTAGTTAGTACAGTTGTTGACAGCTGGGTACAAATTCTCATCTCCCAGTGAAAGGTGTCTGCACAACACTCTCACTCTAAACTTGGTTCCTTGCCCAATATCATATACCAGGAGCCCAACACCCCCTACTCTAACCCCTCAATACCCTGATTCCCCAGAGTCCTTTTCTTTGGGACAATGCACCAAACACAGTTAAAGTTTTACTTTGTATTTTCTCTTTCTGGGCTAAGGAGATTGCATATAGTTATGGGAAAAGATTTTCATGCATAAGGCACCAGAAGTCCCAGGTTCAATCCCCGGCACCACCAAAAGCCAGAACTGAGCAGTGCTCTGGTTAAAAAAGAAGAAATAAAAGGAAAAAAATTGATGTATTCTCCCTTTCTGTCCCTGTTTCTGAAGTTCCACTTATGGGTGAGGTTATCTGGTATTCTTCCTTTTCTTTTTTTGGCTTATCTCACTTAATATGACTCCTTCAAACTTCAGCCAAGATGAGGCAAAGATGACTTCATCATTCTTTTTTTTAATTTTTTTTATTTAAGAAAGGATTAATTAACAAAACCATAGGGAGGGAGGGGTACAACTCCACAAAATTCCCACCACCCAATCTCCATATCCCACCCCCTACCCTGATAGCTTTCCCATTCTCTATCCCTCTGGGAGCATGGACCCAGGGTCATTGAGGGTTGCAGAAGGTAGAAGGTCTGGCTTCTGTAATTGCTTTCCCGCTGAACATGGGCGTTGACTGTCGGTCCATACTCCCAGTCTGCCTCTCTCTTTCCCTAGTAGGGTGGGTCTCTGGGGAAGCAGAGCTCCAGGACACATTGGTGGTGTCTTTAATCCAGGGAAGCCTGGCCAGTATCCTGATGGCATCTGGAACCTGATGATTGAAAAGAGACTTAACATACGAAGCCAAACAATTTGTTGAGCAATCATGGACCCAAAGCTTGGAATAGTGGAGAGGAAGTGTTAGGGAGGTACTCACTGCAAACTCTAGTGTACTTCTGCTTTCAGGTATATATTTTGCAGTAGTCTATGGATACGTGTGAACATAAGCTCTCTCTCACAGAAACTGGTATATATCTAGGTTTTGGGACTTTGTTAGAAAGTGGACCACCTGAGATGAAATTAGAGTATACTATGAAAGGAAAGGTCTCACCCGAGTAATGAAGCTGAAGTGTTGTCATTCCACACGTGAAGTCTCTGGACACAGTCTGAGGTGAAGCATGTTGAGGTGGCAATCATTGCGTTGGTTAGGTTGTGATCAGTGGATGCAATATTATTTGATATGGATTGGGAGAGGCATAAGGGAAAGTGGGCCCTATCCAAGGGTTCCAGGACTGGGGGAAGTAGGGGCTCTATAGTGGAGATGTGAGGTTCCTGCTGTCTTAGGGTTCAAAAAGCAATCGATAGTTAATGTTATCATCACATTATTTGGTAATTGGGTTAACTTTGAAAAGTCCTTTTGTTTGGTTTGCTGTACAGTACCCAGTATCTTGTATATAGCTATGCTATTGGATGCTTCTGATCTACTTGGTCTAGGCTTTTGAGAGAGTCCGCATATCAAATACATAGCCTATATATTAAAAAGATTCAGTTTGTGTTTTTAAAAACTTTGAGACATACAATTGATTTTCCCCCTCTCATATTAATTAACTAGTGATTTATATGACTACATTCTACTAGGAGTGTACATAAACACCATTCCCACTACCAAAAGACTGTGACCCATCCCTCCCACCCACTCCCACCCCCACTGTCCCAGGAAGCTGCAATGTCTACCCCTCACCACAGGGTTTTTACTTTGGTGCCCTACTTACAATTTGGTCAGGTCCTGCTTTTAGTTTCCCTTTCAGATCTTCTTCCCCAACTTCTGTTGATGAGTGGGATCATCCCATACTCATCTTTATCTTTCTGACTTAGCTCACTTAACATAATTACTGTTATCTCTGTCCAAGATGGGTCAGAGAAGGTGGGTTCATTGTTCTTGATAGCTGCATAGTATTCCATTGTGTATATATACCACAGCTTTCTCAGCCACTCATCTGTTGTTGGGCACCTGGGTTGCTTCCAGGTTTTAGCTATTATGAATTGTGCTCCTATGAACATAGGAGTACACGCCTCTTTTTGGTTGGGTATTATGGAGTCCTTGGGGTATAACCCCAGGAGAGGAATTACTGGATCATATGGAAGGTCCATGTCTAGCCTTCTGAGAGTTTTCCAGACTGCTCTCCACAGAGGCTGTACCAATTTACATTCCCACCAGCAATGCAAAAGGGTTCCTCTGTCCCCAAAACCTCTCTGGCATTTGTTGCTGCTGTCCTTTTTGATGTATGCCATCCTTACAGGAGTGAGGTGGTACCTTAGTGTTGTCTTAATTTGCATTTCTCTGACAATCAGTGACCTAGAGCAGTTTTTCATATGTTTGTTAGCCTTTTGGATCTCCTCTGAGGTGAATGTTTTGTTCATAATCTGCCCATTTTGGGATGGGGTCATTTGCTTTTTTGGTGCTAAGTTTGCTGAGCTCTTTATATATTTTGGTGATTAGTTTCTTGTCTGATGTATGGCATGTGAAGATCTTCTCCCATTCTGTGAGGGGTCTCTGTTTGTTTAATAGTTTCTTTGGATGTGCAGAAGCTTTTCAATTTGATGTAGTCCCATTGGTTTATTTCTGCTTTAGTCTTCCTTGCAATTGGGTTTGATTCATCAAAGATGTCCTTGAGGTGTAGGTGGGAAACTGTTTTACCAATGTTTTCCTCTAAGTATTTGATTGTTTCTGATCTGATATCTAGGTCTTTGATCCATTTGGAGTTGATTTTTGTTTCTGGTGAGATAAAGTGGTTCAATTTCATTCTTCTGCATGTTACAACCCAGTTTTCCCAGCACCATTTATTGAAGAGAGCCTCCATTTCCATTTAATCCTTTGGGCCCCCTTATCAAAGATTAGATGTCCATAGGTGTGGGGATTTATTACTAGGCTTTCAATTCTGTTCCACTGGTCTGTGTGCCTATTTTTGTTCCAGTACCATGCTGTTTTGATGATGATGGCTTTATAATATAGTTTAAGGTCTGGGAGTGTGATGCCTCCATTTCTGTTTCTTTTCCTCAAGATGGTTTTGGCAATTCTAGGTGTTTTCATGTTCCAGATGAATGATTGTAGTGTTTGTTCTATTCTCTTAAAGAAGCTTGGTGGAACTTTGATGAGTATTGCATTAAATTTGTATATGGCTCTGGGGAGAATATTCATTTTGATGATATTTATGCTTCCAATCCATGAGCATGGGATGTTTTTCCATTTCTTGGTATCAGTTTCTATTTCCTTGAGTAGCGACTCATAGTTTTCAGCATACAAGTCTTTCACTTCTTTGGTCAACTTTATTCCTAGGTATTTGATTGATTTTGCTGAAACAGTAAATGGGAGTGATTTCTGGATGTCTTCTTCTTCAGATTTAGTGTTTGCATAAAGAAATGCCACTAATTTTTGTACACTGATTTTGTAGCCTGATACCTTGCTATATTGCCTAATAACTTCCAGTAATTTTCTGCTGGATTCTTTAGGTTTTTCTATGTATACTATCATATCATCTGCAAATAGTGAGAGCTTGACTTCTTCCCATCCAATCTGTATTCCTTTGATTTCTTTCTCTTGCCTGATTGCTATGGCAAGAACTTCCAATACTATGTTGAAGAGTAATGGTGACAGTGGACAGCCCTGTCTAGTCCCCAATCTGAGGGGGAATGCTTTCAGCTTCTGTCCATTGAGTATGATGTTGGCTGTAGGTTTGCTATATATAGACTCCACTATCTTGAGGAATTTCCCATCGATTCCCATTTTTTGTAGATTTTTGAGCATGAATGGGTGTTGGATTTTGTCAAAGGCTTTCTCTGCATCTATTGAGATAATCATGTGGTTTTTGGCTTTGCTTTTATTGATGTGGTGAATGACATTGATTGACTTACGGGTTTTGAACCAGCCTTGCATTCCTGGGATGAATCCCACTTGGTCAAGAGGTCTAGTCTGTCAATCTCTTCATTCAATTCTCTTGTATCTTTATTGGTTCTCTGCTTTGTTGATCTGTCTAAGTGTGAGAGTGGGGTATTGAAGTCTCCCACTATTATTGTATTACTATTGATGTATTTTTGAAATTCTTTCAGTAGGTGCTTAATGTATTTAGATGGTCCCTCATTAGGTGCATAGATGTTAATAATTGTTAAGTCTTCTTGGCTGATTGATCCTCTAGTCATTATGTAATGTCCTTGCCTATCTTTTATTACTTTATTTAATTTAAAATCTATCATGTCTGAGATGAGAATGGCTGTTCCTGCCCTTTTTTGTGGTCCATTAGCCTGTATGATAGTTTTCCATCCTTTCACTTTAAGTCTGTGTTCATCTTGTTGTGACAGATGGGATTCTTGCAAGCAGCATACGGTTGGGTCATGTTTTCTGATCCATCCTCCCACTCTGTGCCTTTTTATGGGTGAGTTTAAGCCATTGACATTTATTGATATTATGGATTTAATGTATTGTAGTGCCATTGTTCAAAAAAAATTTTGTTTGCTCTGATATATTGCCAGTATTATAGTGATGTTCTTGTTTATAAGAGGTCTTTTAGAACCTCTTTCAGGGCTGGCTTGGTGATGGTTGCCTCCTTTAACTGTTGTTTGTCTAAGAAGGTTTTGATCCCTCCATATAGTTTGAATGAAAGTCTAGCAGTATATATTATCCTTGGTTGAAAACTTTTTTCATTCAAGGCTCCATAGATATCTTGCCATTCCTTTCTGGCTTTTAGAGTTTGAGTGGAGAAGTCTGCAGATAATCTTATGGGTTTTCCCCTGTATGTGACTTTTTGTTTCTCTCTTGCAGCCTTTAGGATCCTTTCTTTATCCTTACTTCTTCTTGTTGTGACTATGATGTGTCTTGGTGTCTTCAGGTCTGGGTTGATTCTGTTTGGAACTCTCTGGGCCTCTTGAATCTTGATGTCCTTTCTGTTATTAAGGTCTGGGAAGTTTTCTTCTATTATTTCCTCTAGAATGTTTGCTTCCCCTTCCTCTCTTTCTTCCTCTGGCAGGCCAATTGTACGAATGTTACTTCTTTTGAGATCATCCCATATGTCTCTGTTGTTGTTTTCAGTGTCTCTCAATCTCTTTTTAAGCTCTTTCACCTCTTTCTTCATTTTCTCTAACTCATCCTCTGTCTGACTAATTCTGTTTTCTGCTTCTGTTAGTCTGCTTTCCCCTTCCTCAGCTTCTTTCTTCATTACAGCTATTTCAGCTTTCAATTATCTAATTGCCTCAAGATAATCAGTATTTTCCTTGGGGGTCTCAACTGTTGTTTCCCTAATACTGCCATTCCTTTCCTCCAATGTTGTTTTCATTTCTGTGATTAATAAGTTTATTATTGCTTGCATACTCTTCTTATCTATGGTTACTTCTGGCTGATTTGTAGTTTCTTCTGGGCTCTTGTCTTCATTCATTGGAATTGCAGTCTTATTTGTTTTTGATCTACCCATTTTTTTGATTTATGTGTTTCTTTTTTTTATGCTCTGTTGTTCCTCAGTTATTATGTCTTGAGTACAAGTAACACTGTACTAAATACCTATATGACAATTGTATTCACCAACCTCAGGGATTACAGTAGCAACTGAAGCAAGTATTGAAGCAGTTTAATCATTACCAGTTAGCCAAACAATTTCTCCAGTCCGTGAATAAATAGTAACCAAATCCCAGTGAAGAAGAAAGAGAAAAGAAAGAAAGGATAGCAAGAATAGACAGTTATGCAAATCTACTATCCACTGTATATTCTAGGGGTAACAAGAGAAGAAAGGGAACTAGAGCAGAGATACACACATAGAGAGTCCACTCTGAGTCAGATTTCTTCCCCAAAAATAATTCACAAATTCAGAAAGGCAAAGAAGAAGGAAGAAGTGTATGACAACATAAAAAAAAAAAGCGACAAGAGAGAGAAAAGGGAAAAGATAAGAAAAATAGCTGTAATTAAAGAGCAGTGAAAGGAAATTCCCAAATGTGTATTAGTGAATTCAAAAAAGCACACTGTTTGGTGGTGTGGGGGCTGTGACTTTGGAAGCTGTAGGATTAAGGAAGAAAGGATGACAAGAATGAGAAAAAGAAAAAAAGAGAGAGAGAGAGAAAGAAGATAAGAAAAAGAACAGTCATTAAAGAGCAGTGAAAGGAAAGGGTTTTTTTTAATGTGTTTACTTTTAATTATTTAATTAGCTATGCGGGGTGAGGTGGGGGGGTTGGCTACTTAGAAAGAAAAAAGGCCAGAGGTTTCAGAAGGGTATAGACTTAGAATGAATGATACTTCCTGGTGGAACAGGAATTTGGTAAAGAAAAGGAGCTCCTAGCAGGGGAGCCTGCTAGTAGCTGGTCCCCGGGACTGGTTGGGGGGGGGGGGGGAGGTGGGGAAGGAGGTATGCTTAAAAATTAAAAGGAAAAAAAAATTTCCCCTTTTTTCCTACTCTAATTCTTAACCCAAATTCAGTTATAGTCACCTCCTTGGTGTCACTGCTAGGACCCCTTATTGGCTGGCCTACTAAAGGCAGAGAATCCTACCATTTCCAGGAGATGTGGTCAGAGCTCAAGCCACTAGCAGCTTCTCAGTCCGCCATCTTCCGGGAACCCCTGACTTCATCATTCTTAACAATTGAATAGTATTCCCACATGTGTATACACCACAACTTCTCAGCCATTCATCTGCCATTGGACAACTAGATTGCTTCCAAGTTTGGGCTACTACAAACTGTGCTGCTATGAATGTAGGTGTATATAGAGCTCTTTGGACAGGTTGTCTATGTCTTAAATGCTCCTCCTGGATCAGTGGAGAAGTTCACTTGCACATTCATGCCTGTGCCTGTGCCCTGTGAAGGTGACTCCACCCAGAGCCAGGTGGAGAACAGACTCGTAATGGGAAAATGCAAACCTGGGGTGCTGGCTGCAGACCCAGAGTATAGATTCCAGCCCCAGATGTTGTGGGTGGATAGTCCCAGTGATGTCTTGGTATTAAGTGTAACAGGCACTTATAAACAGCAGTGGATGTGGGCCACAAGGAATGTTCTGTGGGTCCCCAGCAAACTCCTGGAAATGGCACAGTGGTGTCAGGAAGGCCAAGAATATGAGGCTTGGTAGGTGGGCTGAGATGTAGTTCCCAGCAGCCCTAGGCCCATGACCAGCTAACAGCTGTCCCCATTTATCCACATTTTATCTCCCATCTGCCAGCTACTTGGAGACCAAGAACTGAAGACAGCTCCTCTCCTGTACTTTCCATACCTGTACCTCCTACAAAGGGGAGAAAAATGGCTCTAAGACAACAAAACGAAGGTACACATGAATGTAGCTTGGTTGAACTGCTGTGGGTGGTACCTGGCTTTCACTCCAAACAAGTTTCCAGCATCTCCATCACTGGGGTGACCTAACTCTGTCCTGGGATCCTCTGGGATACCTTCCCTGGGGCTCACTCTTCCTTGCTCTACTTCTCCCTCTTTTCTTAACTCCCAGTAAGCACTACTCACAACCAAATAAAAATGAAAGTACCTGGGGACAGGCTGTAGCACAGTGGGTTAAGCGCTCATGGCGCAAAGCACAAGGACTGGCAGGAGGATCCCAGTTTGAGCCCCCGGCTCCCCACCTGCAGGGGAGTCACTTCACAGATGGTGAAGCAGGTCTGCAGGTGTTTGTCTTTCTCTACCCCTCTCTGTCTTCCCCTCTTCTCTTAATTTCTCTCTGTCTATCCAACAACAATAACAACAATAATACTAACAGCAACACCGATAAACAACAAAAGGGAAAAAAAATGGCCTCCAGGAGCAGTGGATTCGTAGTGCAGGCACTGAGCCCCAGCAATAACCCTGGAGGCAAAAAAAAAAAAAAAATGAAAGTACCTTTTAATCCAGCAATACTTCTCTTAGATACTTTATCCAAAGGACACTCAAACACTAATTCCAAGGGAGATAATGCAGCCCTATGTTCATGGCTGTATTATTCAAAATAGCCAGAGTGGAAGCATCCTAAATGCCCATCAACAGATGGCTGAACAAATAAGTTATGGGAGGGGGGTTGAGTGGTAGCACAGCAGGTTAAGTGCACATGGTGCGAAGTGTTTGAGCCCCTGGCTTCCCATCTGCAGGAGCAGTGAGCAGGTCTGAGGTTTCTGTCTTCTCTCCCCTCTCTGTCTCCCCTCTCTCTTGATTTCTCTCTGTCCTATCCAACAAGAGCAATGACAACAACAATAATAATAACAACAAAGGCAACAAAATGGAGAAAATGGCCTCCAGGAGCAGTGGATTAGTAGTGCAGGCACTGAGCCCAGAAATAACCCTGGAGGCAGAGAAGAAGAAGGAGGAGGAGGAGAGGAGAAGGAGGAGGAGGAGGAGAGAGGAAAGAAGAAGAAGAAGAAGAAGAAGAAGAGAAGAGAAGAAGAAGAAGAAGATGAAGAAGAAGAAGAAGAAGAAGAAGAAGGAGAAGAAGAAGAAGAAGAAGAAGAAGTAGAAGAAGTAGTAGTAATAGTTATGGGAGGCAAAAAAAAATTATAGGATTATAGGATATATATGTCATGGAATATTACTCTGCAATAAAAAAGACAATTTTTGTGTCCTTTAGGGAAAAAATTGAATGAAACTGGAACTAGAACTCAAAACAATAAGTTTTTAAAAAGTAAGCAAACTGTCTCTAAGACTCTGTGAGGACTCTGGTGACTATTGTTGGAAGTGTGGGGGGTTACAGAACTGTGGTGATAGGTGCAATATGGACCTGTATACAGCTTGTCCTCTTACAATTGTATAAACCAGTTCTGTTCACACCACAGCAGTGGTGACTTCACTGAAAGTTTGGAGTCCACAAACTGTGATATTTATGTAGCCTCTCTCTGAGCCCATCATTGGCCTTGCTGGCTATTGTCACTCACCTATAGCAGCTGCGCCTCCTGGGTATCCCCCTCACCCAAAAAAAACGTCTGCTCTTTTCACTGTCGCTTAACGAGGGAGATTTGGCAAGCAATCCACTTAGCCAGGCCGAGCAGGCTTATTAGAGGCAGGTGCACGCTGTAATATATGGGGGTACAGGGAGGCCCTGGCCACTCATAAAAGAACACGGGGCACATTCTCATGTGGAATTTGCATGTACTTTTATTCCTCAAGCAGAATGGTGGAGGCCTTTGTGCCACTTTTACGTGTCACAGGGAACAATTGAGAACAAGCAGAAATGACATTCTGGCCCTGCAACAGTGCTTTGTTACCAGGGTGGCGGCCAAAGCCCAGGCCTCTGTGCAGCGACTAGAAGCGACCTGAGCAAGGAGATCTGTCCTCTTTGCATGCATTTGTTTCTCTTCACATGGGTACTGCACATAGCACCATGGGGACAGCTGAATGCAAGACTGTTTCCACTAAAGCAGGGCTAGTCCCCCTCTCCCTATCCCACAGGTGAGGGAAGGGACTCTTCAGACCCACTGTTGCTCATGGCAGGTGGACCTGGGACTAAGCAAGCAGACAGTGTGTCAGGACCTTGTAGAGTGCCTCAAACCTACTAGCATCATCCTGGTGGCTCGTCCTCAGTGTCATGAGATGTCACCTTGGCCATCCCAGTGGCAGAGCAGCAGTAAGGCACTTCACAATACCCACCCCCTAGGCAGGTCTTCCCAGCCCTAGGCATAGATTATGGGTGTAGAGAAGGATGGAGACAGAGAAATAGTTCACCAGAACAGTGTAGAGAAATAGTTCACCAGAACAGTGTGATGCTTTGCCATGTGTGCAACCCAGTATCAAGCCCAGCCCCCGCCGGATTGAAAGAACTTCAGTCTGTGTTCTCTCTCTCTCTCTCTCTCTCTCTCTCTCTCTCTCTCTCCCTCTCATTTGATGTGGAATAGCCAGCACTGTGAAGGCCACTGATTCACTTGCTTACTTCCTGGTCAGACAGATGTGACTGACTCATGTCTCCCTGCTCCATACAGGGCCAGAGCAGGTGCACCAAGAGAATATCCTGCATGGATAAGTGGGTGGGTGGGTAGCTGAATAAACAGTTAGATGGATGGACAGATGGAAGGAAGGAAAGGAGAAGGAAGGAAGGAAGGAAGGAAGGAAGGAAGGAAGGAAAGAAGGAAGGAATAAGGATAGGTGAGTGGATGGGTGGATAGATGAGTTGATACACGAATGGGTGGATAATAGGTGTATTGATAGGTAGATGGATATGTGGTTGGATGAATGCTAGAAGAATAGATGGATGGTGGATGGAAAGATGTGTGAATAAATGGATTGATAATGGGTGGGTAGAGGAGTTCATGCTTCACAGTGAATGAATGGTAGCCCAGGAAAGGTCTATGAGAAACTACCTAGTCAGAATTTTACTCTACTAAAAGTTCAGACTAAAGTCTCCAGAAGTAAAAACAGGGTACCTCAGGGTACAAAGATCAAGGGTATGGAAGAAAATGTTCTGGGGCTGGGGGCTGGATGACAGCACATTCATGTGCAAGAAGCCGGGTTCAAGCCCCGCTCTGCAAGGAAGACACCTCACTAGTGGTGAAGCAGGTCTGCAGGTATCTATCTTTCTCTCTCCCTCTTTCTCTCCCATTCCCTTTCAATTTCTCTTTAACCTGTCAAAAATAATAATATAATAATAATAATAAAACAGAAAGAATAAAAATGCCCACTAGGAGCTGTAGAATCATAGTGCTGGCACCGAACCCCAGTGATAATACTGGAGACAATAAAAAAAAAACACTCTGGGGAGCACTGAGCAAATCCAGTTAATGCAAATAGGCAAGTATGTGCTTCTTTTAAGATTGCCTCATCTGTCTCTGTGTTTAGGGGCAAAAGAAAACCATAGCAGCATGAGATCTGCACAGTGCTGGGGATTGAACCTGGGACCTCACATCATCCTGCAACTGAACCAGCTGCCCTGCTACCCAAGAGTATTTATTCTCTTGGGCCAGTGTAGCTACCAGGAACTCCACAAACCACCACCCTTTCCCCCAATGGCTGCCCTTTGTTTGGTCCATCTCCCTCATCTACCATTTCTCCCACAGAGAATACAAGTCTTGAGTCCATGAGATATGTTGTCTTTGCTCTCATGGGAATTTCAGAAATTGCCCCCAGCTTGTAAGTCCAGCACAGCACCAGACACCTAGCAGAGGAACTTCAGTGAATAACAGCTCACAGGGGAACACATACATCATAGAACAAGGAACTGTGATGTTGGCAAGATACCATAGTAGGGGCAGGGGAACTCTCATGGCTGAGGTTTTGAGGTCCCAGGTTCAATTCCCAGCATCACCAACAGCCAGAACTGAGTAGTGCTGTAGTTAAAAATAAATAAATAAATATATAAATAAATAAATAAATATTTTTTAAGTTATTGAAGCCAGGCAGTGTTGCACCTGGTTAAGTGCACACATTACAGTGCACAAGGACCCAAGTTAAAGCCTCTGGTCCCCACCTGCAGGGAGGAAAGATTCATAAGTGGTGAAGCAGGGCTGTAGGTCTCTATCTCTCTCTCTCTCACTCTCTCTCTCTCTCTCTCTCTCTCTCTCTCTCTCTCACTCTCTCTCCTCTCTTTCCCTCTCTGTCTTACCCTCCCTTGCCCTCTAAATTTCTCTCTGTCTCTTGTCTAATAAATAAATTAATTAAGTGGGAATCAGGTGGTAGCGCAGCGGGTTAAGCGCAGGTGGATCAAAGTGCAAGGACCAATGTAAGGATCCCAGTTCGAGCCCTCAACTCCCCACCTGCAGGGAGTTGCCTCACAAGCAGTGAAGCAGGTCTGCAGGTGTCTGTCTTTCTCTCCCCCTCTGTCTTCCCCTCGTCTCTCCATTTCTCTCTGTCCTATCCAACAACGACGACAACAATAAAACAAGGGCCACAAAAAGGAATAAATAAATATAAAAATAATTAATTAATTTTTAAGTTTATTTAAAGGGGCTGAGGGTGACCAGGTCGTGACACACCTAGCTAAGCACATGTTATCATGACTGCCAGTTGCTTTGCTGTGTTTGAGCCTGGTACCCACTGAATTGGAGAAAGGTTTAGCACTGTAGTCTCTCCTCTCTTTCTCTCTCTCTTTCTCTCTTCATCCTTCCTTCCCTCCCTTCTTCCCTCCTTATCTCTCTACCTTCTCTTTCTCTATCTTCAGAAAAACAAAAACAAAACAAAAAGACTACCAAAAGCAGTGGAACCATGCAAGCAAAAAAAAAAAAAAAAAAAAAAAACCAGCAATGACTCTGATGGAAAAACAAAGAGAGAAAAGAGAGGGAGAGATAGGCAAAGAGGAGACGTCACAGCATGATCCACCATCAAGGAGCTCTCCATGGTACTCCCAGGCTTGAACCCAGGGCCTCAGGCCTGGAAAGGTATGAGGTGTCCTGGGTGAGATGTCATTTTTTTCTCCCTGCCCACCCCCCCAAAGCTTTATGGACTTTGTTTTACAGGGAACCCTTATGCCCCATGAAGAAAGGTTCAGGACACTGGTCACTACACACATGTGATAGTGCACTGTTTCCTCACCCACTGGACCCCTGTTGCTGGGACCATGGTAGCAGTAGTGCCACCAAGTGGCATCTGTGAGAAGGGAGGGAGCTGGCCCAGCCCACTCCATCACAGGAGCCACCAGAGAGAATGGCTCTGGGGGCTGGAAAGACACCCTCAGGGTTCATGGCCACCAGCTAGACATTCAGAGCTCTAGCATCAGGGTGCTGGCTGATGGGTGCACCTGCAGAAAATGAGCGTGGTGACTGTGGGTACTTCACACTTGCATGAACCAGGGCACATCTGAGACCAGTGGCACAGAAGGTGTTTCCTATATGCCAGGAGTAGGGGGCATCTGAGGGCACTCTACCCACCAGCCATACACATGGGTACCCAGTCTCTATCCAGAAAAATTCAACCCCTATGGGACATCTGTTGCTGGTCACATCATATTTCATTTTCATTTATTTGTTTATTTAAAATAGACACAGAAACTGAAAGGGAAGGAGGAGATAGAGAGGGAGGGAGAGACACCTGCAGTACTGCTCTACTACTCCTGAAGCTTTCCTCATGCAAGTGGGGCCCAAGGGCTTGAATCCAGGACCTTGTGCACTGTAATGTGAGCACTTAGCCAAGTGCACTACCACCCAGCCTCCATATTTTGCTTTCATGCAAGATTCTCCATGCAAGATTCTTGCCTGTGACAACAGTACTCTTTTAAGACTTCAGTAAAAATAAATAACTTTTTTCTTTTTAAAAATTTTTTAAATTATCTTTATTTGTTTATTTATTTATTATTGTTTTTAATTTCTTTATTGGGGAATTAATGTTTTACATTCGACAGTAAATACAATAGTTTTTACATGCATAACATTCCCCAGTTTTTCATATAACAATACAACCCCCACTAGGTCCTCTGTCATCCTTCATGGATCTGTATTCTCCCCACCCACCCACCCCAGAGTCTTTTACTTTGGTGCAATACGCCAATTCCAGTTCAGGTTCTACTTGTGTTTTCTTTTCTGATCTGTTTTACAACTTCTGCCTGAGAATGAGAAACTTTTTTCTTTTTTTCCTTTTTCTTTTTTCCTTTTTTTTCTTCTTTCTATTTTATTTGATAGGTCAGAGAGAAACTGAGAAAAAAGGGGGAGACAGAGAAGAAGGAGAGAAAGGGAGCAGGTGGTGGCCCACCTAGTTTGAGCCCCCAGTCCCTACTTGCAGGGAAAAAGCTTTGCAAGCGCTGAAGCAGTGCTGCCGGTGTGTCTTTTTCTCTCTCCCTCTCTGTCTCCCCCTTCTGTCTTGATTTCTGGTTATCGCTATCCAATGAATGAAGATAATTAAAACAAAAGAGAGATGAGAGAGAGAGACAGAGACAGAGAGAGAGAGAGAATGTAGACCCGCTTCATCACTTGTGAAGCTTCTCCCCTGAAAGTAGGGAAAAGGCACTTGAACATAGGTCCTCAAATATGGTAATGTTTGAACTCAACTAGATGCAGCACCACCTGCCCCCCAAAAGCAATTTTTTTAAAAACTGAAATTAGTACTTTGCACACATGACTGGCTCCTACCTGCCTAGATTCCCATCTCTGGAGCAGAAAGAACTTCTTTCAAAACAAGGAAATCAGAGTTGGTAAGAATTCATAATCTCAGAGGCTGGGCAGTGGCTAACATTACCAAGCACTGTGACCCAGGGCCAAGGCCCCCCCACTCCCCTCCTGCATGGAGGGAAGCTTCACAAGAAGTAAGTAGTACTGCACTTCTCTCTCTCTCTCTCTCTCTCTCTCTCTCTCTCTCTCTTTCTCTCTCTCTCTCTCTCTCCTTCTCAACCTCCACTTCTCTTCTCAGTTTCTCTCTGTCCTATCAAATAAAACATAAGAAAGAAAAGGAGGTGGTTGCTGGTAGCAGTGAATTATTTGTGCAGGCACCAAACCCCAGCAATAACGCTGGTGACTATATATATGATCTAGGAGACAGGGTGGCAGCACACCCAGTAGAATACACACATTACATACACAAGAAGAGGCCCACGCCTCTGTCCCCACCTGAAGAGTAGAAACTTCACAAGTAATGGAACTGTGCTGCAGGTATCTCTCTCTTTTTATTATTCTTATTATTATCTTTATTTACTGGATAGAGACAGCCAGAAATCAAGAAGGCAGGTGGAGGCAGAGAGAGAGAGAGAGACACCTGCAGCCCTGCTTTACCACTTCACCACTCGTGAAGTTTTCCCCTTGCAGGTGGGGAGTGGGGGCTCGAACTCAGGTCCTTGAACACTGTAACATGTGCACTCAGCTAGGTGCACCACTACCTGGCCCCCAGGTCTCATCTTTTAGCTCTGTATCTCTCTCTGTCTCTTACCCTTTTTTAGAGGAAAAATCCACTGGGAATGGTGGAGTTGTGTAGACACTGAACTCCAGTAATAACCCTGGTGGTAATAATAGTGATAATAATAATGCCTGGTGGTACATTTGGTTGTTGCACATGTTACCATGTACAAGGACCAGGGTTCAAGCCTACCTGAAGGAAAGAAGCTTCATGAGTAGTGAAACAGATCTGCAAGTATGTGTCTTTCTCTCTCTTTCTCTCTCTCCCTCTCTACCTCCCCTTCCCCTCTCAATTCTCCCTGTCTTATCAAGTAGAAGTAGGAAATAATAAAATACATAATAATATGAATAATAATAATTAATAATCTAAGGGAGCAAGAGAAATAAGACTTTCCTGCTAGTGTCAGAAAAGTCCAGTAAGTGGCACAAGGGAAACTCACTCTCCAACCCCCCTGCAACCTTTCTGGATGCCTCCATGGTACTCAGGTCCTCCAAGTTCCTGCCCAGCAGGGAGGACAGCTTGGCCTTGGCCCCCAGTCAGCCCTCACCACTATCCTCTTCACAGGCAGCTTTCCTCCAATTCTCTCCCTTCTGATGCCCTCAAGGGGTGACAGTGAAAGGAACTGTTGTGCTGCAGAGGACACAAAGCCAGAACTCAAGGAGAAAGTAGCCCAAAGCAACTTGGAGAAAAGAGGCCTCTCAAACCCAGACTCCAGGTTCAAGGGCGAATCTGAGCCAGGAAGGCTGCCCCTGCAGGGCTCCCTGGAATGAAGCTGGAAAACAGGAGCTGAGAATGAAGGGAGGCATCCAGAGAAGGAAGAAGAAGAAGAAGAAGAAGAAGAAGAAAAAAAAAAAGGACAGTAGGAAGATCTCATCCAACAGTACCACCTTATGAACCCAACAGGCCAGTCTCTGAGCTTTGGGAGGAATGGCTCCCTGCAGATCAAAGCTCCCTGCAGATAAACACGCAGAGAGGGAGACAGGCAGGCAAGGGGGAGGCTGAGGGCTAGCCGCTCAGTCTTTCTCACCGGACGCAGTCTGTCCTTCCAGTGGAGAATTCCTCTGTCTCATTCCACCCTAATCAGCTTAGGGCCCTGGGGAGGGCATGTGGGAGAGAGGCCAGTGGGAAGCTCCCTCTGCCACTGTGCTGCCGGATGCCGTCTGTGCCAGGCACGTGCTGGGGTGACCCCTGTCCTCACTGTGACCTGGCAGAGTCTGGTTTCACTGAGACACTGGAGTACCAAGAGGGGCCAGAGATCCCCCAGCTCCTGAATGAAGAACATGGAGACTGGGGCCTCAAATAGGATGAGTGGATCCTGAAAACCACAACCAGGAACTATGTTTTCAACTGATTCACCACTTCCTGAGGCCTTGGGAATGGCTGCTTGATGTTAATCACACTGTTTAAACCATGTTCTCCAAGTGTGATCTGGAGAAATTTTGGGACCTAAAGTCCTTTCAGGTCTACAAGGTAGAGACTCTTCTCCTAATCATACTAAGCCATCATTTGCTTCTCTCTCTCTCTCTCTCTCGGGAATTTTCCAAATGCTGACAGTTTACATTTCCATCTTTGCACTAATGGTTTGAGTTTTTTAATATTTCATTTATTTATTTTTTTAATATTTCATTTATTTACTTGGGATAGACAGAGAAATTGAGAAGGGATAATGAGAGAAGGAGGGAGACACACAGACATACATACAGAGAGAGAGAAAGAAAGACTTGCAGCCCTGCTTCACTACTCAGGAAGCTCCTGCAAGTAGGGGCCAGGGTTTGACCTCTGGCTTGAATGTGTTTACAATTTCCATTTGCAAAATGGTCAGCACTGACAGGTATAAAGCAACCCAGTAAAAATCCACAAGTACACAAATGAACCCCAAGACCAGGAAGTTTGAATTCTTTCAAGTTTAGCAAAACTAAATAGGGCCTTGATACACAAATTTGTTAGCCGTTTTTTTTTTTTTTTCCACCCACCTGTTACTGTTCAGTGACCACACTACAAGAAAAGGTGTGGAAATCATTTTTAATCTGGATTAGGTGTGGTACTATTCATAAAAAGGGGGAAGTTCTGCAGGTTTCAAAAGAGCAGTTTATATTGCATATTTGAAGTCTGGAGGCTTTTCAGGAATGCATCATAAAACAACCTTCCATAAACTGTCTCTCAGGAAACAGCCATGATAACAGAGCTGCTCACCCCTCACACTGAAGGAGGTTGTTGCAGACTTACAGCATTTCTGGAATCATGATCTTTTTATTATTCTGAAGGGAGACAGAGAAATCTTCCCATAGTTTTGAGGTCCTTATCAGCTTGACTTGCAGAGGTATTCACTCTCTTTCAGTTTCCCCCTAGCTAAGAATCTGCTACAGTTTTCACCTGCAGTGATTTGCTGTGTTGCTAATCTTGTGATACAGGCCTTGGGGAGTGGTGTTTGATTTGAATGGGGTTTTATCTAGCAGGGTTTTAACTGCTTGTCTTAGCTAATTTATTAGCATGGAGAAGTGCTCAGCAGTGGGTGGTTAAAATTTTTACTTCAGTAAATCATCTATTTAACAGAATAAATAGGAGAGCCAAAATCTATCTCCTTTGGTTCATAATCAGGAAACATAAAAATCTAGATGAAGATGAAACTTGAGCAGGTCAGCAAAATAGCTCACCTGGATGGCATACAGCTTTGCCATGTGTGTAACCCCAGTTTGAGGCTGGGCCCCATTACATTGAAGGGAGCTTTGGTGTTGGGGTCTCTTTCTCTCATATCTCTCTCTCTCCCTCTCTCTCTCTCTTCCCCTCCTCCCTTTCTCCCTCTGTGTCTGTCTGAGAAAGGAGGGAGGGAAGGAGAGAGGGACTTAAGCACAAGTAAGAGTCTCATTTAATTAAAGTGAGAAACATCACAAAAGGATGTGCATTAGAGAAATGGGCCTGGGTAGAAGGCCAGGAATTGCTTTGGAAATAGAGTCGTCGTCGTATGCTTGGAAGAACACATGTGGATTCTTCCTATCAGCAGTGAGTGCATGTTGGCAGCCAAAGAAGTCTGGAAACACTTGGGGAAGGAAAATAAAAAGATTTTTTGAATTCCCCTCAAGTACAAGTTTCTGCAAACAAGAGAGTTTCAGGAGAAGAGGCTCCAGTTTGATAGATCTAAACTGGAACATTGAGTTCTTGGAAATGAAAGAGAGAGAGAGAGAGAATACAGGGAACGATATTGGTATTCATCATGACGTCATTGCAAAGGTCTGCGGTTCTCTCTGCATTGGCTGTTTCTCTGCTCAGATCTTCATTTGGTTCCTCCTCACCCCTCTGCTCTCTGGTCTAGAATGTAAGCCAAGGACTCTGTCCCACTGGAAATGATGGTTGTCTGCTTACAGACTACAGCTGGTTCCTAGGTGTGATGATGTCAAATCCAACCCACCTAAGAATATTTCATATGGAAGGAAGGTTCTCAGTCTGGCTTCCTTTGAAACTTCAGGGAATGGCTGAGAAGGCAGTAGAATGAAAATGCAAAAGTCTGTCCTGATTGAGACTCTAAGGTTCCTGGTTTCATCCCCAGCTATTCCATAAGGCAGAGCTGAGCAGTGTTCCAGTGAAATAAAGAAAAAGGAAGGAAGGAAGGAAGGAAGGAAGGAAGAAAGGAAGGAAGGAAGGAAGGAAGGAAGGAAGGAAGGAAGGAAGGAAGGAAGGGAGGAAAGAAAGAGAAACCTGACGAAAGGATACTGACAACCCAGTTCTGGCCCAACATGCTACTTTTACCATGCTCCCTGACCCCACTCTGAAATTCAGAGGCCTGGGTTTGAAATCCTAGCCTGCTATTTGTTCAAGTGAGGGTGCGGGACAGTGGCTTCCTTCCAGAACCTTCTATCCCCTCCTGGCCACGGGAGTCACCACCGTGGGAGGTCTGACAGGAGTTCTGCCTGCTCTACCTTGCACAATCCCAGCCACCAAGACCTGGCTTTCAAAATCCCAACATCAGTGTGAACATTACAACCCCTTTTCAACATACCTGACTAAAGAAAAACCAGGAAAAGGGGGCCTCTCTCATTGTTATGTGAAATGGGAGGGGCTTGAGGCACTGTGGGTCAGTGAGGGTTTTGAATTCAATTGGAAGTCAGTTTCCTCATAGCATTTATCACACAATATGTTTGCTGGAGATTCATTTGATTTCTTTTTAGAGGAAAGAGAGAGATGATACCAGAACACTGCTCAGTTCTGGCATATGAGTGGTGAAGATGAAATGCAGAGCACTGGGTAATGCAGACCCTATGCTCTAACATGCTGAACTAACTATTCTAGAAAAGTTTGCAGTTAGCCCTCGCAAGGATTCCAGTTCAAGCTCCTGGCTTAATATTTTTATTTATTTATTATTGGATAGAGACAGACAGAAATTGAGAGGGGAGGAGGAGGTAAGAAGGAGAGAGATAGAGAGGCACCTGCAGACCTGCTTCACCACTTATGAAGCTTCCCCCTGCAGGTGAGGACCAAGTGCTTGAACCTGGGTGCTTGAACCTTGTGAACTGTAACATGTGCACTTAACCTGGCCTCCTTCTCTCTCCCTCTCTATCTTCCCCTCCCCTCTCAACTTCTCTCTGTCCTGTCCAATAAAAAATGAAAAATGGCCCCAGGAGCAGTGGATTTGTAGTGCTGGTGCCAAGCCCCAGCGATAATCCTGGAGGCAAAAAAAAAAAAAGAAAAAGAAAAGCTTGTACTTGGGTTCAATTCATGTCTTGTGCTGACAGTCAGATTCTATTGATAATAATCTGTAGTAGGGACAACTATTGTTAGCAAGAATAGCCCCACAACATACACACACACACACAAACACACACACACACCGTGTTTCTACATCGTGGAACACACATTAGAACAGCATATGTAGGAGGGAAGTGGCTCAGTAGCAGACCATGTGACTTGCATGCTTGGGAGATAGAGTTCAATCCCCAGCATCACATGTACATAGGCAGTGTTCTGGTGTCTCTCTCTCATAAAAAAAAAAATCTTAAAATTATAAGGGTGGTGGTACACCCAATAAAGTGTACATATAACCATTCATAGAACCTGAGTTCAAGTCTCAGGTTCCCACGTGTGGGCAGTGAAGGGGTGGAGCTTCTCAAGCACTGAAGCAGTGCTACAGGTATCTCTCCTTCTTGCTGTCTCTCACCCCCCAACCCCATGTCTCTCACTGTCTATCACCACCTTTCTATCACACATGCACCAGGAGTGGTGGACACCAAGTCCCAGAAATAACTCTAGTGGCAAAGTAAAAATAGAAAATAAAAGTAGTATTCATGACTTTCTTTCCTCCTTTACTCATTAACACCACTACCACCACCATCACCAACCCCAGACAGGAATAACACCTCTAGTGACATATAGCCAGTGTCCCTGTCCCCAGAATGGCTTCTTCAAGGTCTGAGGACCAGGCACAGCAATCTAATCTGCCACTTTGCAGGGGAGAGGGGAGACTTCTTGGGATGACGCAGCACCAGCCCTCTTATCCACAGACATCCACACATCCCTCCTCAGCCCTGAACTACCTCAAACTCCAGAAAAGAAGATGGGGGTGGTCACCAACCCCTGAGAGAGAGGCAATGAGGAGAAAACACTGGGAAAATAGAAAAAAATACTGGAGTGGACCAGAGAAATAGCTTATATGGACAGTGTGCTGCTCCGCCATGTGCACCGTCCAGGTTTAAGCAGGTCCCCACCATGTCAGAAAAAGCTTCAGTGCTGTGGTCTCTCTCTCTCTCTCTCTCTCTCTCTCTCTATCTCTATCTCTATCTCTATCTCTTCCCCCTCCCCTTTAAAAAGAAAGGAAGAAAACACTGTAGCTCTGGCAACCACTCAGGCAGGCAGCCAGGCAGGTTCAGTGAAACTCCACACCAGATAGGGGCTAGATAAACACTGGCCATCTGGGGTCTTCCTGAGCTGAAGTCACTTAGCAAAGTTACTGATTAGGCAGGGAGACCGACTTTGACACTGAGGCAGGGTATGTGTTAGGGCAGGAGGAGAGTCTTGCCTTGCCCAGACCCTTCCACTCTAGACTTGGGAGCCAACAGTAGCTGCTCCTGATGCTTCCTAGTCATGGTCACAGTCACAGTTACAGACTGGGGGCAGGGCAGGGGGAAAGAGCTGCAGGTAGAGCTCTTCAAGTGCTACCAAACTCTCAGTGAGGGCTGACTGTGGTGTCTCCCACCTATCTATCTATCTGTCTGTCTGTCTGTCTGTCTGTCTATCTATCTATCTATCACCACCTCCAGAGAGGAATAATACCTCTAGGGACATAAAGCCAGTTTCCCTGTCCCCAGAATCAGTCTATTTATCATCTATCTATCTATCTATCTATCTATCTATCTATCTATCATCTATCATTATATATCTATATACCTATTTATTATCAATCATCTATACATCTGTCTATCATCTATATATCTGAATTCATGAATAAATGAACAAGCAACCAGAGTAGTGCAATGGTGCATGCACAAGTCCCTAGTGCCACAGAAAAAAATGAGAGAGAAATGAAGAGCAGGGAGTAGGAAGTGGGAGAGAGAGAGAGAGACAAAAGAAGGTAGAAGTGGAAGAGAGTAGAAAGGAGATAGGAATGGATAATCTATATCAAGTTGACTCAGCAAGAAATAAATTATATAAGGGATTTAGAGAAGAGACATCTTAAATGTCATATATACATGTTTTAAATGTCTCATACTCTCCCTGGTATCCTTATCTCCACGGAAATAAGGAGATAGCGTCATGTACCCACTGACTGGCAAACCTGACAACATTAATTTTTAAGAACATGAAGAGGAAACACTTATATGTTCCTTTCCAGAGTGGGATTTCATTCAACTATATAGGAAGCAAAGTTAAAGATGGCCGCATATTACAAGACTTTATATTTCTCATCACCAAAATTTCACCACACAGGTTAATTTTTAAAGATAGAAATAGAGACAGAGGGAAAGATATATATATTCACATTTAGCACAGGAGCCTGTATGACCTTTGAGCCAATGTCAGTTTGAGCTCACAGTCCATGGTCACAACTAGGAACATTCTAGGCTGCACTCATTTCAGGACCTGTCTTCCTCAAAAGGCAGAGTAGGCTGACCCAGCCTACCTCCAGAGAGTAGGGCAGTCTCTACAAGGTCCTGTAGAGGCCCTTAAGAGGTCTTCTCTAGTCAACAATTTGTTTGGCTTTATATGTTAACTCTTCTTTCAGCCACCAGGTTCCAGATACTACCATGATTCCAACCAGACCTCCCTGGGCAGATGACCCCACCAATGTGTCCTGGAGCCTGACTTCCCCAGAGCCCTGCACCACTAGGGAAAGAGAGAGACAGGCTGTAAGTATGGATTAACCTGCCAAAACCCATGTTCAGCAGGGAAGCAATTACAGAAGCCAGATCTTCCACCTTCTGCACCCCATAATGACCCTGGATCCATACTCCCAGAGTGTTAAAAAATAGGAAATCTATCAGGGGAGGGGATTGGATATGGAGTTCTGGGGGTGGGCATTGTGTGGAGTTGTACCCCTCTTATCCTATCATTTTGTCAGTGTTTCCTTTCTTTCTATAAATAAAAAAAAAATTTTAAAGAGGTCTTATGATGATGTTCCTAATGGAAGTGACCAGTGATGGAGTGTGGAATCTGTTAGATGTCTTGGCCCAAACTGTCTATGGGGGAATCTGTTGTCCTTGTTTCTTAGGTTCCTCCTATCCCAGGGACTCCCACATCAGCACTGAGTCTCTTTCCAGGTCCATTTTTCCCAGTATTTTCAGAGAAAGAAACCATAGCACCATTACCCATAGGACCCCATAATATTTTGACATTCAATTTATTTATCCTTTAATATATTTTATTAGTGATTTGATATTGATTTATAAAATGATAACAGAGGTATAATTCCATATAGTTCCCACCACCATATTTCTGTGTCTTCATTCCCCACCCCTCCATTGGAAACTTCAGTAGTTCTCCCAAGGTAACCGATACAGACTTATTCTATAATGACCTATCTATATCTATGTATACATTTTTTTCAGTTTTTAATGGTCCTGCCTTCACTTCCCTACTAAGTCGTTCCTACACCTATTACTACTTTCAGGTGTCTTTCCTTTTTTCCTCTTCTCTCTCAGATAAAAGAAACAGTGCCTGGCTTCCTCTAGTGTTTTCCAGATTCACTTCCCTTTTGTTGCTGGTATGAAAACAAGATTCCTAGTGACTAATGCTTCAGGTACTGGTGGAATAGGGGTACAGAACCCTCTGGTTTACTTCCCCTATCATTTACCTCTCTGGGTGTATGGACCAAAATTCTTTATGGGGAGCAGAAGGTGGGAGTCCTGACTTTTATATCTACTTCTCTATTGGACATGGACATTGGCAGGTCAATTCATACCCCCAGCCTATTTCTATCTTTCCATAGTGGGGTAGGGCTCTAGAGAAGTGAGGTTCCAGGACATGTTGGTGAGGAGATACATATATTTATACACATATATGTATATATATGCTGATATCTATTTGATTTTGATTGTCCCTTCTTTGGTGTCTATTAAAGTATATACATTTCATGATTGAAATGCTTATATCAATGAAACTGGTGTGTGTGTGTGTGTGTGTGTGTGTGTGTGTGTGTGTGTGTGTGTGTGTGTGTGTGTGTCACCAGGCTTATTGCTGGGGATCAGAGCCAGCACTATGATTCCACTAGTCCTGAAATCTACTTTTCCTTTTTTCTTTTTTTCTGTTTTATTTGACAGGACAGAGAAATTGAGAGGGGAGGGGTGTGAAGGGGAAAGAGGAAGATAGACACCTGCAGATCTGCTTCACCACTCATAAAGCACCCCCACCCCAAGTGGGGAGATGGGGCTTTAACTCAGGTCCTTGCACACAATGATATATGTGCTTAACCAGAGGCACCACCACCCAGCCCCCAAAACTTTTTTTTTAATTAAATGAAGCCTGGTGAAATAGCTTCTTTGGACAGTGTGCTGCTTTGCCACATGTGTGGCCCAAGTTAGAGCCTGGCTCCCACCACATTGAAGTAAGTTTTAGTGCTATGGTCTCTTTCACTCTATGTGACTATCTTCTCTATCTGTAACTATGGAAGAAAGGAAGGAAGGAAGGAAGGAAGGAAGGAAGGAAGGAAGGAAGGAAAGAAGGAAGGAAGGGAGGGAAGGATGGAGGGAGGAAAGAAGGAAGGAAGAAAGGAAGGAATAAAGAGAAACTAAGGAGGAATTTCATGTAGAAATTTCTACTAAAGGACAGAAGAAAGCCCTTGAAAGATTATGAAAAGAAGGGATGGCATAAAACAGGTGAAACAAACACTGAATTGCACATTAACATAAGTTACTGTATTTATTTTCATTATTTATGTCACATCTGAGTCTAAAACAATTTAGAGCTACTTTGCAACAAATGACTCTTACAAATGAGCCCAGCCGGCAAAATGAAGCTATTGTATCAGAAAAACCTACCTACTTCAAGGAAGACAGTATGTCACAAGACCTGCAGGACCTGGATTTCAACACTGACTCCACATCACCTGCACAAGCCAAAGGCCTCGGTAAGCTTCATCTCTCTCCTCCATCAGTAAGGCCATACTGGAAACTACTATGTAAGGAAGTTGTAAGGAATAAATGGTAGGGTTGTATAAAGTGTTGACTTGGCATCCCAAAAGAGCCCTTACTAAGTTCTCAATTAATATTAGCTATTAAAGTATTACTTTGTTGTAGAAGTTAAGTACAAAGCATAAACCTAAGTCTTCTACCTGCTAGATTAAACAAAACAGTTGTTTAAGTGATTAAAAAAAGCTCATTGCTTCAGACAGATGGATAAATGGAAAAATGGATAGATGGATGGATGGATGGATGGATAGATAGGTGGATAGGAAGAAAGGACATGAGAAGGTAAGAATGAAGAGATGAAGAAAGAAAAAATATCCTACCAGTTTAAAGACTATAATAGAGTTTATCATTATAATTTGTATAATGTACTATAATGTATCTACTAATAATAAGAAAAAAATACCTCTTCATTGTTTTTCACATTGAGGATTCTAAAGTGGGGGGGGGAGGCTATGTGACTTTCCAAATAACCAATCCAAACCAATAGAACAGGTTTCTGTTCCAATATGGATTTAGAGACTCCAATCTCCTCTTCCACCGATCTGCACTCCCAAGAAAACTTGGCCGTGAAAATTTTGAGGCCTCCAGTGCTCTAGAAAGTACCATGGGGCCTCACACGTGGCCCAGCCATGGCAGCTATTTTATTATGTTTTGTGAGGGCTGCATAGTTTGGTACCAAATGTCAAGCAAGCAGACTAAACATCACAGCTTCTCCCTAATGTGTTTCTCATTAGGAGAAAAGCCTTTTCAGTAAGTGGCAAAAATCAAGAGGGATTAAAACTTGAAAGTCCACTGCCTTTCCAACCTCCTCCCCAGAAAGTATCAACCTTTGGAATTTTATTCTTCCTAGGTTTTTCCATTGGCTTAATCACTCTAGCATTACATACAAGAAAAAAAATCCCTTTGAACAGGTGCCCTGTTTATGAAGACATTTATAGCTGCCATAAAAAATAAGGGAAAATTATTCCTCCACCTTTTCTCACTTTTTTTCTGCTGAAAAGAAAAAAAAATGTAGAGCAGTCAACTGGGTTTGAAATCTATGACTGATTGTATTTCCCTTACTTAAATCTTAACATATACAGAAAACAAAGTTTCTGGGGTGGGGATTTGTTTGTTTAATTTTTGTTATTTCTTTGTTTCCTCTGCCATTCTGACAATCTTTTCAGGGTCTAATTTCGACTTTGAATTTGTATAGAGCTCTTCATAGTAGAGTGCTATATTCAGGGAACCTCTGTGTTTCATTTCAGGACCACTAATATCAAGTTAATATTGTTAATTTAAAAACGTGCAACAAGGATGTGTGGATGTGTGTGTGTGTGTGTGTGTGTGTGTGTGTGTGTGTGTGTGTGTGTGTTGTCAAATAACTTTCTTAGAGTGGGGTTATGGGTTATGGGACTATTGTTGACACATGGGGACAATTTCTCATCTCTCTGTGATAGGTATCAGCAGAACACTCTCAAGCCCGACTTACGTTTTTTTCCCATCATGCACCTGGACCCCAATGCCCTCTCCTTTCCTTTCCTCCTCTTCCTTCCCCAGAGTCTTTTGCTCTGGTGAAATTCACTGCACCCAGCCTAAAACTTTTTGTTTTTCTTTTTTGTCTTTGTTTCTTAAATTTTACCAATGAGTGAGAACAAATGCAAAGGACTACAAGACATATAAGTAAATGTTCCTGTGTTATTGGGTTTTTGTTTGTTTGTTTGTTTTTTATTGCTACCAGAGTTATCGCTGGAGCTCTGTAATCCACCAGTCCCAGGGGTCATTTTTCTTCTTCTTTTTTCATTTATTTTATTTGACAGAACAGAGATACAATAAGAGGGAAAAAGGAGACAGAGAGGGAAAGAGAGGGGCTAGATGGTGGTGTACCTGGTTGAGCACACATGTTACAATGTGAAAGGACCCAAGTGAAAAAATAAATAGCAAACAGATTTAGGCCAGTCTTCTCCACCTCATTATTTTCCATGACATTTAGAATGACTTGGGATGACTCCATGTGGCCACTCCTAGTGGCCATTCTTTCCTATTCTTTCTTTTTCAAAGAGGGTGAAAAGTAGACAGGAGATAGAGAAAGTCAGAATGGAGAAACATCTACAACACTACTCCACTGCTCACACAGCTTCCCTCCATAGGTGGGGAAGCTCAAACCCTGGTAGTGCATGGCGTTATGTGCACTCTACCAGGTGAGCCACCACCCAGACCTCTTTTGGTGTTATTAATCATCATTCATTAAATCATC
Source organism: Erinaceus europaeus (assembly GCF_950295315.1). Classification (NCBI taxonomy): domain Eukaryota; kingdom Metazoa; phylum Chordata; class Mammalia; order Eulipotyphla; family Erinaceidae; genus Erinaceus; species Erinaceus europaeus. The sequence continues at coordinate 70,578,659 of NC_080168.1, forward strand.
ATTCACTAAATCATTATTCACTGAATTATCATTCACTAAAGTCACAGATATAATGATACCATCAAGTTTCTAAAAATTTCAAGACATAATTATGAAGAAAATTATTGTCAATGAGAAAAATTCATAGGGCCTTCCTCCTATTATACTATTATAAATATGGAGTATATACTTTTATAAAGATAACACCTGGATAGAGCTGGGTGTTTTTACACCCAGGCAGAGCTCATACATTATCATGTGAAAAGACCTTGGTTCAAGGCCCTAGTCCTCACCTGTCCGGGGAAGCTTCATGAGCAGTGAAGTAATGCTGCAGAAATTTCTCTCTTTCTTCTTACTACCTTTATTTTTTTATTGGATAGAGACAGCCAGATATTGAGAAAGGGGAGATAGAGAGACAGAGAGACACTTGCAGCCCTGCATCACCACTTGCAAAGCTTTCCCTCTGCAGGTGGGTATTGGGAGCTCAAACCTGGGTCCTTTAACTGTTTACCAGATTGATCCAACTCAGGGTCATATCTCTTCATATTTAGCACATATATAGATCATATATATAGAGCCTGTGTTACCTCTGAGTCCCTATTAGTCTGAGCTCACAGTTCATGGTCACAGCTGGGAACACTCTAGGCTGCACTCATTTCAGAGAGTAGGGTAGTCCCTACCATAGCTACTTTATAGTGAGGTTAATGTCCTGGAGTCTTTCTCTCTTATCTCCCCTCTCCTGCCCCCAAAATTCCTCTCTGTCCTATCAAACAAATAGGGTAGACCCAGAGTATTGTTCTGGTACCTTAGATGCTAGAGATCAAATCTGAGACCTCGTGCTTGAGCCATGTCCGATACTTTATCCACTATGCCACCTCCCAGGTAACTGACTACTGAAACTTGTGACTTACTACCCTATTTCTTTTTTGAGAAAGAAGAGGTGGTATGTATACAGAAGAGAATACTATAGACTCATGTATGAGAGAGGGTCTTTGGAACTGTCTTGAAGGATGTGAACTTACTCAGCAGAAGGACACACACTGGATTATCCCACTCACATGTTAACCATCAAGAAACTAAGTCAAACAAGTACCACCCAAGTGGAAGGGCCCCATGAGCCATGGGGAAAGGATGTGTGTGTGCTGGTGGGGGGCATGTGGTGTGATCACACATAATACCTTGAGGGGTGAAGCTACAGACCAAAATAAAGGCTGCCTTGGAAACTAACCTCATCACAATAAGAATAATTTTAAATAAATAAAGGTTGATGGATTAATAGATTGATTTTGAGAGAGTGCGTACTCTGCCAGCATCTGTGGTACCAGGAACCAAACCCAGGGCCTCATACACACAAGTCCTGAGCTCTACCCTCTGGGGCAGCTTCCTGGAAGCTCATTTAGTCATCACTTGTGGGAGAAGATGTCCAGTGCATGAGGGGCAAGAGTTGGTTGTAAACTTTTCTGCCTTCTGTGGCCTCTCAGAGAAGAATACCACAGAAAATCCAGGTCATCCCTGTCCCTGCCTCTGTCCCCAATACCTCACCCCACAACCCCACTGTCACCATCACCTCCTCCCAGGAATTCTAGGTCTTTCCTCCCAAGAAAAGGAACCTGTCTCCAGCCTAGGGAAGCTAAAAGGTATCCATCCCACACACAGCTAAGTGAGGAGGAAATAATGCAGCCAAGATGCTGAGAGAGTGACACCTTGGCTTGGGCCCGGCTGGGGAAAGAAGGCTGGGGGAGACAGGGTGAAGCAGGGCCCAGCTGGAAGGCCTGACCTCAGGTTCACAGCTGCCACAGGGCGAGGTATGTGCTCTGTGTTGTAACCTTCACTTTTATGGCTATCTGCTGGTGGGCTGTTTTTGCCTGGTTCTGGTCTATTTCAACATCCATTTGTACTCTGCTTCAAGTTTCTTCATAAACACATTTTTTTCTTTTTTCTTTTTTCTTTTTCACTCTACCTTGCCAAACTGGAACCCTCCAAGCTTGACCAACCCCACAAGTCATAGGAGATCTCTTCTAGCCAGTCTGGGTGGCCAGGCACTTCTTGATAACCCTGAAAGCCAATGCACCCTGTCATTTTCAAAAGGCCTACCCTCCCATAGCAGACAGGGACCCCAGAAACCTATAGATCCTCAGCCTAACCTCATGCTGGCTGAAAATGCACATGATCTCACCACGAAAGAATCCACCTTGTCTTTCAAAGCCAAGAAATTTTTTAGAAATAACATAAAATAAAATGAGGGCTGGGCAGTGGTGCTCCAGAATAAGTGCACATGTTGCTATGCACAAAGAAAAGGGTTCAAGCCCGGGGCCCCAAGCATCACAAAGTTTCACCAGCTTTGGTACTAGTGGTGAAGCAACACTGCAGGTGTCTCTCGTTTGCTCTGTGTCTCTCCCTCCTCCTCCCATCTCAATTTCTCTCTGCTCTATCAAGGAAAAAAAAAAAGTAAAAGAAACTAATTTAAAATAAATGAATTCTGAGGGTTAGGAGGTAGGGCAGCGGATTAAGCGCACATGGCTTAAAGCACAAGGACCTGTGTAAGGATCCTGGTTCGAGCCCCCAGCTCCCCACCTGCAAGGGAGTCACTTCACAAACAGTAAAGCAGGTCTGCAGGTGTTTATCTTTCTCTCCCCCTCTCTATCTCCTCTCCTCTCTTGATTTCTTTGTCATATCCAACAACGACGACATCAATAACAGCAGCAATAATAACCACAACAATGATAAAACAAGAGCAACATAAGGAAAAAAAAATAGTTTCCAGGAGCAGCGGATTCTTAATGCAGGCACCAAGCCCCAGCAGTAACCCAGGAGACAAAAAATAAACAATAAATGAATTCCTTCTACATGCAATTCTTAGTCAAGGCTGTTTTTGTTTTGTTTTTTCTCATCTCTGGATTTGTGAATATATTTCATATTTTTCCTTTACTTTTATATTAGATAGAACATAGAGAAAATGAATGAGAAGGGGGAGATAGAGACAGAGACCTACAGACCTACTTCACCACTTGTAAAATGTGCTCCCTACAGATAGGGACCAAGGGCTTGAACCTGGATCCTTGCACATGGTGATGTGTATGTTGTACCAAGTGTGCCACCACCCTGCTCCTTATAGACCTGTTTCAGACACATAAATGAAGAAAGGACATCACTCGCAGAAGAGAGTCAGGAAGAAAAATGGCTGAGTGTGGGTGCACAGAGAGAGGTCTTATTAAAAGAGGCAAATGGCAAGGGCAAGTGACATAGCTCACCTGGATGATGAGTTGCTTTGTCATGTGCGAGATGCAGGTGCAGCCCAGCCCTCACTGCACTGAAGGAAGATTTGGTGCTGTGATGTCTCTCTCCATCTCTCTTGTCTTTATCTCTCTCTTTCTCTCTCTCTCTCTTTCTCCCTCCATCCTTCCCCTCTGCTTTTCTGTCTCTTTCTAAAATAAGATAAAAACAAGAAAGATAAAATAAGCAAATGGTGCCCAGGTTCAGACAAGGTGGGCATGCGCAGGGCTCAGTCATCTAGCAGTGCCCCGGCCTTCCTCAGCCCCACTTGTTTCCATGGCCTAGGCCTAGCAGTGACTCTGTCCTTCTGGGTCCTCACTCTGCCATGCGTGGCCATTGGTGGCATGGGCACAGAATGGCCGCAATGCAGACAGGACTCCCTCTACTTTCTTGCTGCTTAGTCATGGCAGTGAAGTGTGGCCAACTTCCTCCTTTCTCCCCAAGTTTTCACACAATTTTTGCCAGAGCACCACCACTCTGAACTGATTTTTTCTTTCAGCTAGAGAGAGGGAGAGAGATAATAAGTGAAAGAGAAAGACGCCACAGCACTGAAGCTTCCTCCAGAGGAGTATAGGCTAGACTGAGCTTGGATCACACGCATGGCAAGGCATGTACACCATTCAGATGTGTTGCCTTGCTGTCCTAACACAAGGATGTTCGAAACACATCCTTTGTGACAAAAAGGAAAAGTAACTGGTGTACTGGAGCCCAGTGATGGTGCACCTGGTACAACACACAAGTTACCAGGTAAAAGGAACCAGGTTCAAGCCCCCAGGCCCCACCTACAGGGGGCATGCTTCATGAGTGGTGAAGCAATGCTGCAAGTGTCTCTGTCTCTCCCTCTCTCAATTTCTCTCTCTACCTCTCTATATAAAAGAGTAATTGCTGTATTCAACCAAAGTAAAGGACTCTGGGAAGGGGGTGGGGTCCAGATCTTGGTGCATTTGGTAGAAGATGACCTATGCTGGTAGAATACACAAGTTATCCTGTGAAAGGACCAGGTTCAATTTTGCAGAAATTTGAGAAACTACACATTTATCAAAAACTGTATTTACTGTAAACTGTTAATTTTCCCCAATAAAAATAAATTAAATAAATAAGTGAAGGAAAAGAAGGAAGAGGAGAGGAGGAATTGGATTTTTTTTTCCCAAATGCTGAACTACAACTCCTCTGGCACCAATAATCCACAGAAAACAAAAGTGCATGGGAAACATTATGACAGATTTGTTTTTCTCTTTACAGTCAAAGGTATGACTTGATTTAAAGAGCTTAACGATTACACCATTTAAGGAGCTTATGTGTTGTGTTATTTTTAAGATACCTACAAAATAAGGGAATAAAAGACCAATAGAGTTTCTGGATCAGTTCAAGAGCCAGAAAAGGTATCATATAAATACTTAGATACCTGCTATTATTACTTTTCTTTTTTGTCATCAGTGAGGCTTCACCACTCTGGGATGACTTTTTCAGATACAGGCAAAGAGGCAGAGAGAGAGAGAGAAAGGAAGAGACCACAGGACTGAAGTGTCTTTCATTGTGTTGGAGGGCAGGGTCAAACCTGTGTCATGCACATGGTAAAGCAGCATACTACCCAAGTAAATTGTTTTACCAAGCCAAGCACTTGTTATTCAAGCTTATAGTAACTCACTAATTGTAGCACATCTATAGTTTCTGCATCTAGCAATCTCTTTCGTTTCCTTCCACACACTCGCAATTTCTCTATACATTTTTTTAAATCCACTTACAGGGGCTGTACAGTGTCATACCTGGTTGAGCATACATATTACAGTGCACACAGACCCCGGTTCAAGCCCCCCACTCCCCACCTGTAAGGAGGAAGTTTCATGAGTGATGAAGCAAAGCTACAGGTATGTCTTTCTCTCTCCCTCCCTACCTCTTCCTTCACTGTCAATTTCTCTCTGTCCTATTAAAGAGAAATATTTGCTTTGCTTTTCTTGTTTATATTTGACAGAACAGAGAGAAACTGAGAAGGGAGGGGAGATAGGGAGAGAAAAAGAAACCTGCAGATATGCTTGACTGCTTGTAAAGCACCCCCCCACCCTGCAGGTGGGGAGTAGAAACTCAAACCCAGGTCCTTGTGCACAGTAGTACGTGCATTCAAATGGGTGAGCCACCATCTGGCCCCTGAAGTATGTTTTTTAGAAAAAAAAAATTAATCCACTTACTGATAGCTTTGGTCTTAAGGTTTTCTTGGAATAATTTCCCAGAGAAATTGCCCTTGACTTTGGAAGGAAGCAAAGTTCTTACCTTAACTCAATTCCTGTAGTAGAAATACTCTAATGAAAATGTTCTCCTAGAGATGAGATGAGCAGTTGTAAAAGAATATTCTAGCATAATGTTCTTAAGTTCCATCAATTTCATCCCAAAGGATGCAAAATCATCTTTTTTATTGCTGAGTAGTACTGAGTAGTACATATGTCCATAACTCTTTTATCCAGTCATCTGTTGAGGGACATTTTGGTTGCTTCCAAATTTTTGCTGTTGTAGATAATACGGCTATGAACATGGGCATACATATATCCCTTCAAATTAGTGGTATTATCTCTTTTAGATAAATGCCTAGGAGTTGAATTGCTTCATCGTAAGGTATTTCCAACTGTATTTGCTTAAGGATTCTCCATACTATTCTCCATAATGGTCGTACCATTTTGTATTCCCACCAGCAGTGTATTAGAGTTCCTTTCTCTCCACATCCTTTCCAACATTTATCCTCTCCTGTTTTGTTGATGAAGGCCATTCTTCACTCAGGTCCTTGTGCTTTGCATTACATACTCTTAACCCACCACGCTACTGCCCAACTCCCACGATGAAGACCATTCTTACAGGTGCGAGATGGTATCTCAGCATAGTTTTAATTTGCATTTCTCTGGTGATGAGAGAATTAGAGCATTTCTACATATATCTGTGGACCATGCATATCTCTTCTTTGGAGAACTGTCTATGCATGCATTATGCTTAGTGAAATAAGCAAAGAGGTAAAAGAATGCTACGGGATGGTTTCACTCATATATGGAATTTAAAGAACTGAACACACATACTTAAAATAAACAACCAGACACAACACAACCCATATTTAAATTGGAAAACTATAGTTGTTACCTAGGGAGGGAGAGGAGAAGGCTCAGACTTTTGGTGGTGGGGAAGATGTGAAATTTTAGTCCTGTCACTAATCCTGTCACTAGTAATATGACATGTGGAGGGGGGGTAGATATAATATTTCAAGTTCCCTAACTGCCTAGACCATAGCCCTAAGCACAAATATTAGCTTTCTGTTAAACATTTGATATCTTAGATTTGCAGGATGATCAAACTCTATAATGGGATTAAATTGTTCATAGAGCCCTAAAAATGTATCTGAAAATATTGTTCTGTAAACATCTAAATCAACTACAGCTTTAGGCCAGACAGATCAAGATCTTTTGGTCTTGTAAGTATCTAAAATACAAAGAGGTTCTGATACCACTAAAAGGGTTCAAAACATAGTGAAGTCAAATATATTAATATAGATACAAACCATTGGATTATTATAGAAAACAAACCCCTCAACTAACCTGGTTATAATAATAGTTAATTATTGATATTTTAGCTCTTTCTAAGACTATAAGAAACTCCTTATATTCTCTTTAAGAACCTCATTTCTCCTAGTCCTTACCTCTAGGATATGCTCAGACTTTTTTTTTTCTTTTGCCTCCACTGTTATCGCTGAGGCTCAGTGCGTGCACTATGAATCCACTGCTCCTGGAGGCTATTTTTCCCTTTTTTTTGCCCTTGTTTTTATTTTTATTGTTTCCATTGCTATTGTTGTTGCTGAACAGGACAGAAAGAAATCAAGACAGGAGGGCAATTCAAGGAGGCAGAGAAAAAGCTAGACCCCTGCAGACCTGCTTCACTGCTTGCAAAACAACCCTCCTGCAGGTGAGAGCCCACAGCTCAAACCAGGATCCTTTTGCTGGTCCTTGTGTTTCTCGCCACGTGCACTTAACCCACTGAGCTACCACCTGACCCCTGTCCATATTTCTTGATGATTCCTTACCGCTATGCCACCTCTGTCACCTTCAACCAAATTGCTACTGGTGCTGCCATCCCACATAATGCTGCTACTGAAATCCTACTGTGGACTATAACCAAAGATACCGCGCCTGAGAGGTCAGTTTCACAACTCTTCAAATCTGGTCATGTCAACTTCCAGACACCAAGTTACAGACATGCTACCATGACTCCATCCTGACTTCTCTGGGCAGACGACCTCACCAGTATGTCCTGGACCCTCACATCTCCAGAGCTCTGATCCACTAGGGAAAGATAGAAACAGGCTGGGGGTATGGATCAGCCTGTCAATGTCCAGGCTCAGCAGATAAGCGATTACAGAAGTCAGAGCTCCTACCTTCTGCTCCCTAAAAACAACCTTCATCCATATTCCCAGTGGGGGAGAAGTGATAGGAAGATAAGAGGGCTCTGAACTCCAGCTCCATCAGCACCCAGAGAGATTGAAGGAAAAGGGGAGGGACATATGGAGGTAGTTATGATGTCATGAGAAGAGAGGACTGAATCAGAAAAGAAAGGGACAACTATGTAGATTCGTGGACAGATAGTTGTAGAGATGATGGCTGGCTCATGTCTACAACCTTAGGGGAACAGTGGTGGACTGCAGTGGGGAGACTGAAGATTCAGAACTCTGGTGGTGGGAATGGAAAGCTCCTGTCAATATGTAATTCTATAATATAAAAATAAATTAGTTAATTTAAAAAAGAAGCCTTAAAAAAAAGAAAGAAAAAATAATGCCGGGCTGTAGCGGGTTAAGCGCACATAGCACAAAGTGCAAGGACCAGCACAAGGATCCCAGTTTGAGTACCAGCTCCCCACCTGCAGGGGGGTTGCTTCACAAGTGGTGAAGCAGGTCTGCAGGTGTCTATCTTTCTCTCCCCCTCTCTGTCTTCCCCTCTTCTCTCCAGTTCTTTCTGTCCTACCCAACAACAAAGACATCAATAACAACAATAATAATAATATCCACAACAATGATAAAAAAAAAGGGAAACAAAAATGGAAAAAAATAAATTCCAGGAGCAGTGGATTCGTAGTGCAAGTACCGAGCCCCAGCAATAACCCTGGAGGCAAAAAGATAAAAAGAAAAGAAAAGAAAGAAAAAAAAGAAAATAATATTCTAGGGCTACCACATACCTGCACACAGCAGATATACAGTCTCAGAGACAAAAATGTCCTAAACTAGGAAAAAAGACCAAAAAAAAAAGAAAAAGAAATGCTTGTCTGTCATGCTTTCTACTAGAACATTAGCCTATATTTTTGCTTCAAGTTATTTTATTAACAGCTCAACAGTGCTATTATTTCATATAGCCACTCACAAACCCCCAAACACACCTGTCTTTGAATACCATGCGAATCTGAGAATTATCACTGTCATCTTCCTCTTACAAGGGGAGTGTTGCCTTATCCTCCAGCACCCCAGATTTTTCAGTCATCCCTGCTCTGTGTTCTTGGCACAGTCTTGTTGAGGCACTAAGTCATAAACATACGGTCAGAAGAACCCACTGAAGTGGGGTTTCTGGAGGCTGGGGAACTACATTTGCTCTGCTGCATTAAACCTTACACAGCATCAGACAACTACCAACTGAGTTAGAGTTTAAAATGGAAAAAAAGCCTCCAACAAAAAGCCAGCCACTCTAGTCTCCTACACACAGACATGATAGGAGATAAATAACCAAGGGGGGTGACTAGGAGGGGGCTGGTAGTGGCACACCTGGCTAAGTGTACATAGCATTATGCGAAAGAACCGCATAAAGACCTGGGTTCAAGCTCCCACTCCCCACCTGCAGCAGGGATGCTTCACAAGCAGTAAAGCAGGTCTGCAGGTGTCTGTCTTTCTCTCCCTCTCTATCTACCCCCTCTCCTCTCAATTTCTCTCTGTCCTATGTAATAAAATAGAAATAAAATGGAAAAACTGGCCGCTAGGAGCAATGGACTCGGGGTGCCAACACTGAGTCCCAGAAACAGCCCTGGAAGGAAAAAATAAAGAATGAAGAGGGAAGACTTTACACTGGACATATGTCTTCATTATTTATTCCTCTCTATCTCCCCACTCCCCTTTCAATTTCTCTCTGTTCTATCTAATAAGTAAAAAAAAAAGGAAAAGGGGGAGTCGGGCGGTAGCGCAGTGGGTTAAGCGCAGGTGGCGCAAAGCACAAGGACCGGCCTAAGGATCCCGGTTCGAACCCTGGCTCCCCACCTGCAGGGGAGTCACTTCACAGGCGGTGAAGCAGGTCTGCAGGTGTCTATCTTTCTCTCCTCCTCTCTGTCTTCCCCTCCTCTCTCCATTTCTCTCTGTCCTATCCAACAACAACAAGAACAATAATAATAATAATAACTACAACAATAAAACAACAAGGGCAACAAAAGGGAATAAATAAATAAAATAAATAGTTTTTAAAGTAATAATAAATAAATAAATAAATATTAAAAAAAGGAAAAGGAAAAAGGGGGAAATGATCACCAGGAACAGTGATGTGTAGGTATCAAGCCCCAGAAAGAACCCTGGTGGTGATAAGTAAGAAAGAAAGAGAGAAAGAAAGAAAGAAAGAAAGAAAAAAGTAAAGAAAGAAAGAAAGAAAAAAGTCAGCTTAAAGGCAGTAAAAAAAATTGATCCCTGACAAAAGCTCAGGCCAGAAATTCCTGACTCAGGGTTTCACAGATTTCTGAAAGGAAATGTTACACCAAAGCAAAAGACTCTGCAGGGGGAGGGAGAGGGATAAGATGAGAGTCTTGGGGTCCTGGCATATGATAGCAGAAAAGGACCTAGGTTAGTGGAGAGAATGTCTTACAGAATGTGATGACAGGGAGCTGAGAGATTGAACATATGTGTCAACAAATATACTATAAACTATTAACCCCCAATAAAGTGGGGGTTGGGGGAGAATGTTCTGGATGCTAACCCCTGTGCTCACTATTTAGAGATGTAATCTTTACTGTTTTCTGTGTTCTGGAGAGAAATGTTTATAAACAGTCTGTGGTTCAAGGTCAAAGCTGTAGTTTTGTCATTTGTCTGAGGTAAAGAGTGTGTTCATGGGCAGTAGATAGCATAATGGTAATGCAAAAAGACTCTCACGCCTAAGTCCCAGATTCAATCCCCTGTACCACCATAAGCCAGAGCTGAGCAGTGCTCTGGTAAAAAAAAAAAAAAAAAAAAAAAAAAAAAGTGTATTCAGACATGATTGACGTAAAACCCTGAACCAGAAACACTTTACTGAAAGTTGCTGGGGAAATCCGCGAGACCCAAAAAGATGAGAGAAAGTCACAGCACTCCTTAAGACAGGCATCCTTGTAAAGACTTATTAGGGTTCTATGGTGGGTCACTCAGTAGTGTCAGGGTCCAGGTTCAAGCTCAGGGACACCACATGGGAGCACCTGCAGGAGGGGAACTTCATGAGTGGTAGAGCAGTGCTTTAGTGTCTCTCTTCTCTCTGTATCTCTCTCCCTCTCTGTCTGCGTCTCATTATCTATTTTTTAAATAGATACCACTTCTCCAGAAGTGGTAGAGTGATGCAGGCACAGAGCCCCAGGCAATAACCCTGTTGGCAAAACAAACCAAAAAAACTTGCCATCCTAATTTGGAAGATGCCAGTTTACATTAACAATTAGTTTGCTGTCCCTCAGAAATTGTGAAAGAAATCGATGCAATGAGCAAATAAGAGCCAACTACTATCTTTGCTCCATCAATCATGTGGACTGTTGGCATAATTGCAGGTGACCGCTTTCCCCATAAAGAACAAGGGGAAAAAATGTTTTACAATCAATATGACAAATACAATACAGATTTAAAATTTAAAAAAGAGGAAAGTGATGTGATTTTCATCTAAAACCAAAAGATCCCAGTGTTTCCAAATCCAAGGCAATCAACCATATTCAAGAGCCTACTTACTTTAGAGAAAGAAAGAGAGAGAGAGAGAGAGAGAGAGAGAAAGAAAGAAAGAAGTCAGCTTGAAGGCAGTAAAAAAAAAAAATGGATCCCTGACAAAAGCTCAGGCCAGAAATTCCTGACTCAGGGTTTCACAGATTTCTGAAAGGAAATGTTACACCAAAGCAAAAGACTCTGCAGGGGGAGGGAGAGGGATAAGATGAGAGTCTTGGGGTCCTGGCATATGATAGCAGAAAAGGACCTAGGTTAGTGGAGAGAATGTCTTACAGAATGTGATGACGGGGAGCTGAGAGATTGAACATATGTGTCAACAAATGTATTATAAACTATTAACCCCCAATAAAGTGGGGGTTGGGGGAGAATGTTCTGGATGCTAACATTGAGTGCAGCATTGCAGAGAATTTAGAATCTCACCTGAGGAAAGAAAGATCTCTGAAGTAGTTCCCCTTCACCAAACTGCCTCATAATCTGGAGCATAAATGCAAACACATAAGTAATTCCTGTTTGGGAGAGAAAGAGGGGGTGGAAGGGAGGGAAGAGTGAGAATCAGTTCAGTTTTGGTTTATGTGGGTGCTAGAGATTGAATATGGGACCTCAGAGTCTCAGGCATAAAGTCTTCAGCAAAATTATTATGCTACCTACCCAGCTCCTAAAAATATTTTGTTGATAATTTAAATAAGAGAGACGTAGAAAGAGACAAAGAGACCAGAATACTGCTCAACCCTGGATTATAGTGATGCTGGGGATTGAACCTGGGCCCTCAGAGTTTTGGGTATGTAAGCCTTTTGCAGAACCTCTATGCTATCTCTGCAGCTCATCACATGTGGCTCCTATGCCAGTTCTTCCTTGATGAATGCCACAACATTTGGAAAAAAATGAAATTCATAAAACCAGCTCTTATTGTTAGGCAAACACCCTAAAATGAATTCTAGTGATTTTTGCTATTGAGTGAAAGTGTGTTTTCCATCTCACCATCTTGGCATCACTTTTTAACTGATGGACTTTTTGCTCAAGTCCTACTAAGTTATTGAAACCTATTTCTTTCATCACATATGAAAATTAAAATTGGAAGAAACAACATCAACCAACCAAAAAAAAAAAATAAAATGGATTCTAGGGCAAGCTCAAACTTGAATTCCCTGAAAGGCTGACTTCACTGGGCAGCTTGTAATTCTGTAAATCTGCTAAAACACTCTCTTCTGATTAAAAGCACTTCAATGCATTCCAATATGCTGCATGTTATTACGAAGGGTACTTTCCCATTCGCCTCAAATCATATTAAATTTAGAAACCTGGAAACACTGTCCCTGCCATATGCATGAGGTGGGGTGGGTGTGGGGGCTCTTACTCACTTTCAGGATGAGAACGAAGATTATTGTCACTTAACAAGCCAGGTTGTCTGCTGAAGATGATGCCTCATAATGACTTTATAAGATGCTTTCATTCAAGTTCATCACAGAAAACATGACTGAACCCCTGGTGGACTCCTAGATGGATAATGTAAACTGGAGTTTATGATCTTAAATAACCATTTCTCAAACTGGAAATCAAATACTGTGTTTTTCCAGACTCTGCCCCCATTAAATCAATTACCCTAGATCTTTCTATCTATTTCAAGATGCAGTGGTCTGTGCATAGCATTTTGTCACTCTAACAAAAAATACAAATTTACAATTTCATTCACACTATAATAAACTTTTTTTTCTAAGAGTGGGAAAGGTGTGGCAAAAAAAATAATAAATTTTGTTTTCTTCAGTTTTCCTTTTCTGTCCAGCAAAGGACTCTAGCAAAGGAGGGCATGAAGTGGAGTTCCAGTAGCCTCGGAGTCCCAGTGAATGATGGTGGGAAAGGATTTAGTTGGGGTGAAAGTGTTCTGCAGACACATATCATGGGGAGAGGAGATATTGTACCTATAGGTCAAAAACTACTATAAACCATTAAATACCCCAAATAAAATTATAAAAGAAAATAAACAGAGAAATAAAATGTTAAAAAGACCACAGGTATACTTCATACACATTGACATTCTTCCTTCATTTACGAATTTTCCCAGGAAAAAAAAAAGTTAGATGAATGTGAAAGTAAGTTGCAGGAGAGAGGGCCAGGCAGTGGTGCAACTGCTTAAGGACACACATTACAGTACACAAGGATTCAGGTTCAAGCCCCTGGTCCCCACATCCAGGGGGAAAGCTACACGAGTGGTAAAGCAGGGCTGTAAGTGTTTTTCTATCTCTTCCCCTCTCTATCTCCCTGTCTCCTCTCAATTTCTGTCTGTCTCTAATAATAAATGAATAAATAATACTTTAAAAAGTGTCAGGAGCTAAGCCAGCTCTCCTGCCACCTGAACATGTCTAATGCCTGCATGTATGCATGCAGGCCTAGAGTCCCATGGTATGTGAGGGAATTGTCACATGACCCAGAAGAGTAAAGAAACTCACCGTTGTGCACACTTGGAGGGAGAGTTTCAGTCCATCCAACAGCCATCAGTTAAGCATCCAGAGAAAGGAGACTGAAGTGATTTTGACAAGCACAGGAGAAATGATTGTGGGATTGATGGTGGCAGGATTAATTTTGGGGGGGATCAGGATCTAGAATTGTTTAAATTGCTTGATAGGCACCTCATGATTTTACACATCTCTCAGAGTATCTGTGGCCATTATATTTAGTAGAGATGAGAGAGAGAGAGAGAGAGAGAGAGAGAGAAAGAAAGGGAAAAGGAGAGAGAAGAGTACTGTCATGGAGGCATTGCACCTCAATAATAACCCTGGTGGCAAAAATAAATAAAAGTGGATTTCCTATTGGATTGTCATGTAGAACTAGATACTTTAAGAGATATTTAAAGTTTGTAAGGAATGGATAAATATTTTTGAAATGTTCAATATATAAATAAAGTGAGGTATTCCCCCCCCCTTTTTTTTAGAAAAGGCTTTTTAAAGAGGCTGGTGTAACTGTGAATGCCCTGGATTCCATTCCTGGTAAAAGAGTTGGAACAGCCCTGTGACAGGACCACACCACAGATTCCAAGGGTTGGGAGAAGAGTAGAAGGAGACACCACACAGATGGTATCCACGGGGTAAGAAAAAAAGAACTAAACTAAAAAAAAAATTCTGAAAACAAACTCTGGTCAATATGTCATGTAGATAAATTAACATCCTCTCTCCTCAGGCCCCAGCTAGATATTTTTATTTTGTGTGTGGGGGGGTTGTCATCCTGTGATTTATGGAAAGGCTTATGAATGTGTTACTTAACTCTCCTTGGATAATAAAAGCAGTGGGCGGTTGAACGCACACATTACCATGCACAAGGACCCAGGTTCAAACCCCCCACCCCCACCCCACCTACAGGGAGAAAGCTTCACAAGCAGTAAAACAAATGCTTTAGGTGTCTCTCTCCCTCTCTATATCCCCCTTCCTTCTCAAGTTCTATCTTTATTCAAAATAAATAAATAAATAAGATATTTTTAAAGAAAGTAATATAAATATTGGAGTTATCTGGTTTGAAATATCTGAGCCAGAGCATCACTCAAAGCCCTCAAAGCTCAGGAGTGGGAGGGTCCCTTAGCCCTGTACCCTTCTCTCCTCCCTCCGGAAGGACATCTCACTGTCAACAGTGAAGGTTTCATAATTCTCAGCATCAACATGCCCATCTGCAAACACTCCGGTATCTGCAGTCACTCCCTGCCACCTGGCCCAGTGATCTGGGGGAGCTGTCATGTTTGAACAAGGGGGGTGCACATCCAGGGTCAAGGGGAGATACACAGGTTAATGTTTGCTCAGCACTTGGGACCAGACAACCTCCACACTGGGCCTATTGTGCTGGGCATGAAAGGTTCTTTCTGGAACACAGTGTGGGGGGACAAGGCCTCTCAAGGACCTTACCCTCACTATGAGGGAGCAATGGTAGGGACTGCCCCACCTTTAGAACAGAGGCTGGGTCATCCTACTCTATCAATCAAGAAAGACTGGTCCTGAAATGAGTGCAGCCTAGAATGTCCCCAGATGTGACCATATGGGCCCTGGATCATATCGACGGGGTAAACAGTTAATTGTATTTGTTTACTTTCTTCAAATTTGGGAGCTACTCTCTGAACTAACCCAGCTTTCTAGTTCTATTCTCAACTCTGACACCGTTTTCTCAGACAATATTTTTAGTCTATCTGTTTATTAGCTATCAAGCTTAGGCAAAAAATACTAAAGTCATGGGCCACTTGGAACATACCTAAAATGAACTTCCTAGCTTTTTTTCACTCCAAGATCCCTAATCTCATTTTCTCTATTCCTACTTTTTGGCCCTGTTGATTGAGCACTTTGTCCTGCTTTATATTGTACCATCTTTCAGCCACCAAGTTGCAGGCGCTAACATGGAGCCATTCTGACTTCCCTAGGCAGATGACTTCACCAATGTGTCCCAGAACCTCTCCTCTTCAGAGCCCTACCCCACTAAAGAAAGACAGAAACAGGCTGGGGATATGTATCTACCTGCCAATGCTTGTGTCCAGCAGAGAAGCAATTACAAAGACCAGAACTCCTTTCTTCTTTACTTCATAAAAAAATCTTGGTCCATATTTCCAGAAGGGGAGGAATTTTAGGGGGAAGATGACCAGAGGGCTCTGAATTCCAACTCCATTAGGACTTAAAGAGAGAAGAGGAAAAAATAAGGACATTTAGATGTGGCAGAGGGTGTATGTTTGACTTGAAGGAGAAGAGAGGGCAGGACCATGGAAAAAAATAGTAAATATATAAAAATAAAGACATATGGTTATATAAATAATAGTTGACCCTGGGACAGGGGTAGCTAGCATAGTGGTTATGCAAACAGTTGACCCATGCCTGTGACCTTGGGAGGGCTTGGGAGGGATACTGCTGTTTCCAATGGGGAGCATGGGGACTCAGGACTCTGGTGGTGGGAACAGTGTGGAATTATACTACTATTGCCTCGCAGTTTTGTAAATCAATATTAAATCACTAATAATAAAAAAAGAATCATGGCAAAGTGACAAACTGAGTGGAGGAGAAGCAAAGAAAAGAGGTCCAGACAGGGGCTGAGCTTTCCTGGACCTCATTCATTCATTCGCAGGCAGTTCTCCAAATGCCCATTAGGGGGTGGCATGAGAAGGGGCTCCAGGTAGGCACAAAATAAGCGAGTGCAGTCTGTCATTACAATTCCACAGGAAGGACAAGGCAGGGGGCTCAGCAGTAAAGCACAGAACTTGCAAGCCTCCAGGTCCTGGTTCCATCACCTGCACGGCATATGCCAGAGCTGAGTGGTACTCTGATCTATCATAAATAAATAAATCTTTAAAAATAAATACAAAGACAACTCAAGGGAGGATCTGGGTGGTGGCACACGCAGTTGAGTGCACACATTACCATGTGCAGGGGCCCAGGCTCAAGCTCCCAGTCCCCACCTGCAAAAGGAAAGTGTCACAATTAATGGAGCAATGCTGCAGGTGACTCTCACCCTTTATCGCAAAGAAGCAAAATGGGGTGGTGGGTGGGTCCAGAGAACAGTGGAGTTGTGCCGATACTAATCCCTAGAAATTACCCTAGTTATAAAAGATAGGAAAAAAAAAATCCATGGGATTAGTTCTTCGGATAAAATTTCATATCTTTCTTCTAAGCCCAGCAGAGACTAACAGAGAAAGGTGCTTCCTTTTTGCAAGCAGCTGTTGGAGTGCTCCAAGCCTCCCCAGTGCCAGAAAACAGGGGAGCAGGGCAGGGAAGTGGGGGAGTTCTCTCCCTATTAAAAAGAAACAGCTGGGGCTGAGTGGTCCAAGAGCCCATAAAACTCACACATTGTTACTTGCAGATTGTTATTCTCCATGAGTGGAAGCCTTTGGCCATCTTTAACAAAAAGGCAGAATACATTACCAAGTGCAAGGACCTGGATTCAAGCAGCCAGTCCCCACCTGTAGAGGGCAATTTTCATGAATAGAGGAGCATTGCTGCAGGTGTCTCACCTTCTCTCTCTCTCCTCCTCCTCTGTTGTGACACAGTATTGTGACACAGTACATCTCCTCTCTCAATTTCTCGCTGTCCTATCAAACAAAACAGGTAAAAAGGAAAAAAAAATGGCCACCAGAAAGGGTAGATTCATTGTGACAGATACCAAACTCCGGTGATAACCCCAGTGTCAAGAAGGAGGAGAAGGAGAACAAAAACAGGGAGTTGGAGTGGTAAGAGGAGGAGGAGGGGAAAAGGCAGAGTAAAGGTGATACCCTTAAGGTCCCATGTGGCTCTGCCCAATAGTACGGGGCTATGCAGGCAGGTGTGTGGTCCCTATGACAGTTCCTCTGGGTTGCCCTGTACCCAGGTGGCTGGGACACAGGCAAGCCTGGCCCTGCCCTCAGGAAGCTGAGAGCTCTGCAAAATAGAAACCAACCTGGCAAGGATCTGGGTTCCAGCCCCATCTCCCCACCTGTAGGGGGTGGGGGGGGCACTTCAAGAGTGATGATGCTGGTCTACACGTGTCTATCTCTCTCTCTCTTTACCTATCTATCTTCCCCCTCCTCTCTTAATTTCTCTTTGACCTATCTAATAACATGGGGAAAAAATGGCCACCAGGAGCCATGGATTCATAGTGCCAGCACTGAGCCCCAACAATGCCCCTGGAGGAGAGAGAGAGAGAAAGAGAGAGAGAGAGACCAGCAAACAGCTGCTTTTCAGCTACTTCTGTCATCTCTCAAAGAGTGACTGTGTGGCCCCGTGACAGACAGATAACATCCAGAGCGTGAGGACACCTCCAGCAGCCAGCCAGATATGGAAGGGCAATCCCAAAGCAGTATAGCAATGTGGATTCCACTTTGGAACAGACACCTGAACAGCAGGCCAGTGGCCTTCTTCCATCTTCTGAGTCTTCTCCCCACTACAGAGCAGGCTAGTGTCCTCTCAAGAGAGTCCATTGCCACCCAGCACACCTACCAACTTTGGAAAATAAGGCTTAAATGGGAGGAGAAAGAGCTCAGAACTTAAGAGTACAGAACTTGCCTTCCTGGGGCATCCCAGGTTGTTGTTGTTGTTGTTGCTGAAGCCTCCCAGTTTTAACCCATAGCACTGTTGTATGTTGAACAGAGTGGTGCTATTACCTCTCTGCTTCTCTCTCTCTCTGCTTCCCTCTTTTAAAACAAAATAAACAAGATAAGACTACTCTATTTGAACCCATTATAACATGACTGGCATGTCTCCTTGTGGTTCCTGGCCAGAGATGTGGAGGAAGCAGAATATTAGAAGCAAGACCTAAATGTCAAAATGTTGTGTCTGCAGTGGCCCCTGCTCTAAGCTCTCTTCTTCTAGCATTTGCCAAAAAAACGCTAGAAGCTCTCTGAAGTGTGGTTACACCCAAGGCTAGTCCTTGAAATAGAAATGTGTCAAAGAGACTCTTTTACAAGTCCTCTGGAATACACTGAAAGATATAAAGAACAACTGCAGGTAACTGTGAAGGAAGTTCATATGGAAGCCAGCCAGTTCTGCAAGGAAGGGCTTTCCATACACAAAGGTGCTGTGTCTGTGAACCTGACAGGGCTCACCATGTATTCTAAGTGACACCTACGAGAGACATTGTCTTTATGTGATGCCCATGTTCAACAAAACAAGTTGGTTGAACTAAGTAGAAATATAATAAATGAGACTTTCATGTCTGAGGCATGGCTCCTCCCACATTGAAAGAAGCTATGTTCTCTCTCTCTCTCTCTCTCTCTCTCTCTCTCTCTCTCTCTCTCCTTTTCTCTCTCTTCTAGTTTCCAAAGGAGTAAATACAGAATACTAAGAAGGTAGAAGGTATCTATGCCATTAACAACAGTCAAGTATAGAAACAACCAAAGTATCCAGCAGTGGACACATACAAGCAATGAAACAATGCATTACTTTTTTATTTATAAAATGGAAATATTGACAAGACCATAGGATAAGAGGGGTATAATTCAACACAATTCTCAGTACTATAACTCTGTATTCAACTCACTTGATAGCTTTATTCACCCAGGAAAAGAAAGAAGTCCTACTAGTTGAGATAACATGCACAAAACTAGAAGACATTATGCTAAGTGAAATGATCCAGACCCAAAAAAAACAAATACTGTATGGTATCACTTATATATGGAATCTCATATTTTAGATGTTTCAACTCATAGAAACAAAGAATAGTTGCTAGTAGCTGAGTGATGGCGAAAATTAGAACAGGCTGCTAACAGGATTCAGAATTCCAACTATAGGATAAATCAGGTCTGAATATTTAATGTAAAATATGGTCACTACAGTGGATAACACTGTATCATACTATTGAAATCTGCTGATACAGTAGAACTTGGGTTTTTTGTTACCAAAAGTAGAGGTAAATGTGTGAGATGATAGAATGTATTCATTAGCTCAGTGGCGGACAAGTTTTCAAAATTTCTATGTATATATTAGCAAATCATCACACTGCACAATCTGAATATATTCAACTTTGTTTGCCAATTGTATTCCAGCAAGGATATAAAAAGTATATACTTTCAAATGTGAAGATGTGGCCAGAAATACAAAATGAAATAAATTTCTATTAAAATATCAATGAAGTCATTGAGAAAAGTTCAAAGGAAACTTGAGGTGTCTAATTTTTTAATCATTCTATTTGAAGTAATATTTCTCCACATAGTGTAATTTAAATGTACAAACACACTTTTAATTTTACTAAGGTCAACATACTTATCAATCTCAATAAGCTTTCAAAAAGAGAGAGAAAGGGCAGGGGTAGATAGCATAATAGTTATGCAAACAGACTGTCATGCCTGAGGCTTCGAAGTCCCAGGTTCAATACCCTGCACCACTGTGCTGATCAGTGCTCTGATAAAATTTAAAAAAAAAGAAAGAGAGAGAGCAGAGTTCCCTTAAAAATAAGAGGTAAATTCCCCCTGGTAATGGCTTGCTTTCTAAATTGTTCCATGGGGTGATATTTTTCTCATTTTTCTGATTAAAAAGTAAAATCATGCTCAAAAAATAATTTAACAAAGACAAGACGATCTGCTTTTTTACATGCTGTTCTAATAATCATAGAAAATAATATAATTTCTATGATAGCTGAGTCTGTGTATGTTTTTATTAGTGATTTAATAACAGTTACAAAGTCATAAGATTAAATGAGTATAGTTTTTTAAATATATTTTTGATATTGATAGTTTGTTACAGGATTGTAAGATTACAATGTATAGTTTCACACCACACCCACCACCAAAGTTCTGCATCCCCACCTACCTACATCCCAAAGTTAAGCACCATAGTTCTCACAAGTCTTACAGTTTGCTTGCTTCTGTTTTGTTTGGTTTTTATTTTTTGGCAAGTTCATGCAAATCAGATCTCTAGATTCCACATATGAGTGAAACCATTTGGTAGCTATTTTTCTTCTCTTTACTTATTTCACTAAACATAATCACCTCCAGTTACAACAATTTTGTCCCAAAAGACACAATATCATCTTTTTAAATTGCAGATTAATATTTCATGGAGTATATATCCCATAACTTTTTTATCCAGTCATCTGATGGTGAACATTTAGGCTGCTTACACACTTTTGGATACTGTGAATAATGCAGCTATGAACATAAGGATGCATATGTCCCTTCTAATTAATGTCTGTGTATCTTCAATGTCATGAATTGTATCAGTGAGTCTATTTGTCAATAACCTTAAAACTCTAAAAGTTAACTTGAAAAATAAAATAGGCTCTACCAGAATGCAAAAAGCACAGATAACAGTAGCTTTAGTTGATGTAAAAATGACATTATGAAAGGAAACCATGAAAGTCTGTTTGGTACTCAAACTGAGAACAAATTCAGATACAAGAAATCATCATCCAACCTTCTTCTTATTAGATGGAGGGGAGTTTAAGTTGCTCTAAGTAAAAAAAAAAAAAAAAACACTCACACTCCTCTGAGTAAAAAGAGAGAAAGTGGTGACAGTGGGTAGAATCCAAGTCTCAGCCTTCTAGTGCATCCCTGCCCCAGAGAAAAAGAGTGTATACAACATTGCAAAAGTATGCTTTCTCATAGTTTAGACTTCTCTGAGCTATCAGACAGAAATGGACAATGGAGAATTGTTTCAACTGAATTACTGTGTGTGTGTGTGTGTGTGTGTGTGTGTGTGTGTGTGTGTGTGTGTGTGTGTGTGTGTTGTTTGTTTTTGTAGTCTTAATTCTGGTTTTGTTTTTTAACTTGAAGAGCAATAGGCATCAATAACAAGACATAATGCAACTGTGCAGCTAGGCTATGTGTTATAGCTTGTTGGGACCACAGACGTATATGTGGTCACTCATTGGCCTAAACATCATTAACAAAGCAGCTCCTGGCTTGCTGAGTACCATGTGTCTGTCATCCCAAGTGTGACCTCCTTAGAACAGTCATTTAATAAACAATTTATATTTGCTCCTTCCAAAAGGTGGGCTTGCTTTACAGAAATCATAGTCCCCACACCCCAAGCTGACATTTAAATTTTAGTAGTTTTTCTTCAATGAAAAAGTTTTTGAATGTAGTTTCTTTCTGAGCTATTACAATATGAAAAAAAAATCAATCGTTTCTTCTTGAAGTCTTTATCATTTTCTTTCTTCTTTTCTTTTTCCTTTCTTTTCTTTCCTTTATTTTTCTTTTACCATCAGACTTATTAAGTGGGCTGTTTTCTTTTCCTTTTTTTCTCTTTTTTTTAATAGAAGCTGAGAGAGAGAGAAAGAGGGAGAGAGAGAGAGAAGAGAGAGAGGTATTTATAGCACTGTTTCACTGATCTTGAAGTTTACTCCCTACAGATGGGGACCAGGAACTAGAAACCTGGATTCTCATTCATGGTAACATGTGGTCAAGCCACCATCTAGCCCAGACTGCAATCTATTCTTAGTAGGTTAATTTTCTGTATTGCTGAAGAACATATGTTTTAATTTACTTCTGTGAGGATTTACAGATTAAAATTATTTTAAGTTAATTAATTTTTGTTGTTTCTGCTGAGACATCATCATGCCAACCTGACTTTTTCAGACAGAAAAACTATATCACCACTTCTGGTATTCTGGTGGTCCTTTTTTTTGCTTCTCTCTCTTTCTTTTTCTTTTTCTTTTTTCCTTCTTTATTTTTTTTACTTTTCTCTTTTATTAGTTATTTAATATTTATTTACAAAATTACAAGATAGCAGGAATATAATTCCACACTGTTCTCACTACCAGAATTCCCAGTCGCCATTCCCTCCATTGGAAACTGCAGTAGTTCTCTCAAGATCACAGATATGGGTTGACTATTATTTCTATAACTATATTTATATATATTTTCCCATTTTTTCCTATGGTCTTGCCTTCTTTTCCTTTCTAAGTCACATGTTCACCTATACTACTTCTGAATGTCCTTTCTTTTTCCTCTTCTCTCTCTGGGTCCTGATAGAGTTAGAGTTCAAAGCCCTAGGCATCTAGGAAGACACTGCAACACAACTTTCAGTGTTTTTCAAACTTCAAAGTGCTTCAGAACCATCCAAGTTCTAGTTCCACCCCTAGAGATTGGACCTGAAACATCTGTATCTCTAACTGAGCTGTAGAGACTCCAATCTGTTGTTCCAAGACCCCATCTAGAGCACCACAACCTTATATGATTTTCAACAAACTCTACTCAATTCAGATACAACTAGAGTGGGGGGGGGTTGTTTGTTTGTTAGGTTTTCTTTGATTCTCCATGAAAGGTGTCTTTTTAAAAATATTTATTTATTTTCCCTTTTGTTTCCCTTTTTTTAGTGTTGTAGTTATTATTGTTGCTAATGATGCCATTGTAGTTGTATAGGACAGAGAGAAATGGAGAGAGGAGGGAAAGACAGAGAGGGGAAGAGAAAGATAGACACCTGCAGACCTGCTTCACCGCTTGTGAAGCGACTCCCCTGCAGGTGGGGAACCAGGTGCTCGAACCAGGATCCTTATGCCGGTCCTTGTGCTTTGTGCCACGTGTGCTTAACCCGCTGCGCTACTGCCCAACTCCCCGAAAGGTGTCTTGATGAAGCTTATTTAACTACTCACAAATCTCCAAGACAAAGCCTCCCTTTTCTTAACAACCAGGTTGAAAGTCTTGCTTTTGAAAATAATTAAGTTTCCTAGGCCAGGCTTGGGAGAAAGAAATAAGGTGGCTATCCTTGGAGGGGTGGGGGCACAGGACTTTGGTGGTGGAGGTGGTAAGGAACTATACCCTTATGATCTTATAATCTTGTAAATTCCTATTAAGTCACTAATAAAAATTAGTTTTAAAAAATCCAGACTTCCAAACTTCTCATTTAAAAAAAAAATACTCCTAGGCCAATTTTTCTTTGTGTGTGTTTGTTTGTTTTTGTTTTTGTTTTCTTTAGTTTCTCCTTCTAATATGCAGACTAAAGTTTCTGAAATAGTAGTGAGAATTTCAAACAGAAGCCCATAAGCTAACTGGATTTGCATGTCATCACTTGGTCTCTCTCCAAAGTCTGTCTATTTTCACACATCTCATCCCACCATAGGACAACTCTGGGGAGCTCAGTCTGTACACAGGGAAGCAGAGAGGATTCAATCAGCTGGGTTGGGTTCAGAGAGACACTCAATGGTACTGTGTTTTCAGATAACTGTCACTTCTGATAAGATAGCAGGAGAAAGACAGAACAATGGTACATTTGTCCCCAGTACCCACATAGAATTTAGACTCCTTTAAGGGAGTCAGGCAATAGCGCAGTGGGTTAAGCGCACGTGGCACAAAGCCCAAGGACTGGCATAAGGATCCCAGTTCGAGTCCCTGGCTCCCCACCTGCAGGGGAGTCGCTTCACAAGCGGTGAAGCAGGTCTGCAGGTTTCTTTCTCTCCCCCTCTCTGTCTTTCCCTCCTCTCTCCATTTCTCTCTGTCCTATCCAACAATGATATCAATTACAACAATAGAAAAGGGCAACAAAAGGGAAAATAAATATATACACACATACATATATGTATATATATGTGTGTGTATATATATATATATATATATATATATACACATAAAGAATTTAGACTCTTCAAATGAGATACCAAAGGAGGTAGATTTGATGTGTGAAATAATAAATTTGCCAGGTTGGAGAGAGAGAAAGAGAGAAGGGAGTGATGGAAGAAGGAAGGGGAAAAGGAAAGAAAGAAAGAGAGAGAGAGAGAAAGAAGGAAGGAAGGAAAGAAAGAAAGAAAGGAAGAAAGAGAGAGAGAGGGAGGGAGGGAGGGAGAGAGAGAGAGAGAGGGAGGGAGGGAGAGAGAGAGAGAGAGAGAGAGAGAGAGAGAGAGAGAGAGAGAGACAAAGAGTCAGGCAGTAGCACAGCAGATTAAGCACAGGTGGCGCAAAGCACAAGGACCGGCACAAGGATCCTGGTTCGAGCACCCCCGGCTCCCCACCTGCAAGGGGGTAGGTAGCCTTACAAGCGGTGAAGCAGGTCTGCAGGTGTCTATCTTTCTCTCCCCTTCTCTGTTTTCCCCTCCTCTCTCCATTTCTCTCTGTCCTATCCAACAACGATGACATCAGTAACAACAACAACAATAACTACAACACTAAAACAACAAGGGCAACAAAAGGAAATAAATAAATAAATATTTTTTAAAAAGAAAGGAAGGAAGATAGGGAGATAAAAAAAAAAAAAGGAAGGAAGGAGGACCAGGCGGTAGCACACAGAGTTAAGTGCACTTGGCCAACGCTCAAGGACCGGCGTAAGGATCCCAGTTCGAGCCCTGGCTCCCCACCTGCAGGGGGTGAAGCAGGTCTGCAGGTGTTTATCTTTCTCTCCTCCTTTCTTTTTTTTTTTTTCTATTTTCTTTTTTTTTTAATTTTTTATTTAAGAAAGGATTAGTGAACAAAAACATAAGGTAGGAGGGGTACAACTCCACACAATTCCCACCACCCAATCCCCATAACCCACCCCCTCCCATGGTAGCTTTCCCATTCTCTAGCCCTCTGGGAGCATGGACCCAGGGTCGTTGAGGGTTGCAGAAGGTAGAAGGTTCTCTCCTCCTTTCTATCTTCCGCTCCTCTCATGATTTCTCTCTGTCCTACCCAACAACGATGACAACCATAATAGTAACAACAACAATAAACAACAAGGGCAACAAAAAAGAGGGGTAAAAGAAAGGAAGAAGAAAGAGGGAAAGAAAGGAAGAAAGAAGAAAAAGAAGGAGAGAAAGGAAGGAAGGAAGAGAGAGAGAGAAAAAATGCTTCTCATTCCAACATTATCTCCACATACATTCTTTTGCAGGATGGCATAGGTGTCCTTGGAACTCAGAAGCTCTCTCGTGTACATGAAAAATAAATCTTCTGCCTGCAGATAGCAGAGCCCCAGGTAGGCCTTTTTCAAATTGGTGTGGGAGGCCCAGGGCCTGGAAGTTTTCCAGCTGAAGCCCAGAGGACCATCTCTCAGGAGCTGCCCAAGTGCATCCCCACCACTCTGTTAATGGGAAGCATTCCGGGCTATTTGAGTTGAGTCAAGATTTATTGCACCCTTTTCATTTCAAAGAAAACAAGCCAGCCCAAAGAGGGCCCTGTCTTCTTCCTCATCAAAACATCTGTAGGCCAAAGATGGAGCCTTTTTTTTCTTAAACAGAAAATTCAAAACCACATTTTGTTAGCCAGAAAGAAAGGTGCCAATCACACCCACAGGGAACCCTCAGAAAGTTCTGCTGTCTCATATACAGCGGAACACCATGGAACAGTCAAGACCCAGGGTGCTGGCTTGCTCTAAAAGCTTTAGCAGTGACTTAGCTGCAGCCTATGGGGGAGGGGGTGCCTGGGATGGGGGGTGGGGGTGGGGGTGGGGGCTTTTCTCTGTCTTCAGTACCAGATGCTATAGCTGGTTAGATTGGAGATACCTTGGGATGAAAGCATCATATGGGTTTAATTCTGTTGTCCACTCATCAGATATTCATAGGACAATAAAAAGGCTTGTTTACAGAGCCCCCACCACTCCCCAACATTATTGTTCATGTTTCCAAATGCCACTAAAGAGAAAATGAGACACCACCACCACCAGGCCCCAAAAAAGCATACTTGTGCAGAATTTTTTTTCTACGAACTGTTGAGTCATCATAAAGACAAGCAAGCAAAAGAGTCAGACCAGTGAGTGTGTCCTGTAAAAAGCTAAACTGTACAGTACTTTGTGTCCTTAGTGCCATTTATTTTTTTCAGATAGGCACAGAAAAAGCAGAGAGAGAGAAAGAGACCATAGCACTGAAACTCCCTTCAATGGAGTGGAGACTGGGCTCAAACCTTGGTCTCACACATGGCAAAGCAGTGCATTGTGATATCCAAGTGAGCTATTTTGCCAGCTTATCTTTTTTTTTTTTCTTTGCCAGTCTTCTGACCCTAACACAATCTGGAAGGCCATCAGTCATCCCTTCCATGGTGTTCTAAACAAGACCCACTTTTCTGGGGCAGTGTCAAAGGGCCTCTTGCTAGCAGATGACAATACCCAGCTCTACTCTTCTCCCTGCTGACAACCTCATAAGCACAAGCGAAAAAGAAAAAGGGGGGAAAAAAACCCTTTCCAGTGATTTACTGATTCCATTCCACACTGGTGGGCTCTGTGTTTCTTTAAGAAAGGTGGAAGCCAGCCCTGGAGAGGAGGGCACCATGGGGTTGCCATGGTGATTATCTCTGTTTAGAGAGGTGCAAAGTAAAGGTCCAGCAGTGGTGGTAGCAGAGTGTGTGTTAAGGATGGGTTTTCTAGGAAACTAAATCATACCTCAATCCCCCAGTTTCAAAGCAAGGTTGAAAACAAAACAGAACCAAAAAAAAAAAAAAAAAAAAAGTAAGCTTTTATCTGGTAAAGCCCTTAAGTGCCAAAGTGTGTTTGGTTCCAGAGGTGCTTCTTTCCTCTTCACTGTTAAATCACAGCTGAGGGCTGAAGGCACAGAAAGCAGTTGTGGCAGGGAAAGGGCGTTTTCTTATCCCAAGGCTTTCCTTGCAGATGAATGTGGGCATCCACTTGCTCCCTGGCTTCAACCTCTGGAATACTCCTTGGAAAATCCCAGGTAACTGGTCTACCAGCAAAATCAAGTCCTAATATACCCCTGGCAGTATTGCATTCGAACAAGAGGCAGTAGGTCCTAGATACCTACAAAGTTGAGCTCGTGCCAGTGAAATGTTGACTGGGTGAGTGGTGGCATCATTTTCCATCTTGGGCCTGTAAAAGCAACCAGGTCTGATGACCAACAACTAAAGGAAGCAAGTGATATGCATCAAGAAAAGGGCAAAGGACGTTTCCATAAAGAAAACAGAGGAAATGCCAACAAACATAAGAAAAAAATAATAGTTCAATGTCACTAGTCATTCAGGAAATGCAAGTTAAAGCCTTGATGAAATGACACTTTGCCATGTGATGACTTTAATTAAAGCAGAACAAAACAAGTGCTGGTGAAAATGACAAAGAAAGAAACTTAAACAAGTTAGAGATGGCCCACTGCAGCAGATTCAAGGACTCTAAGAGAGGGAAGTGAGAGGGGCTGATTATGTCCTACAGGACCAACTTGGTGAAGGGTGTGGTGTGCTGACGCCTGTCACAGGAAGACACAAAATGATACACCTCAATATTTTCCCAAAACTGTAATATATTAACAAGAAGGAGGAAGAGAGGGTTAAGAAAGGAGGGGGAGAGGGAAAGAAGGAAGGAGGGAGAGAAGGAAGGAAGGAAGGAAAGAAGGAAGAAAAGAAGAAAGGAAGGAAAGAAAGGAAGGATGGAGGGAGGGAGGGAAGGAGGGAGGGAGGGGAAGAGGAAGAAAGATGGACTTGGAACTCCTGTGCATTGTTGGTGGGAATGTAAAATGGTGCAGTCTCTCTGGAAAACAGTGGAATGATTCCTCTAGAAAAACCACATAATCCAGAAATCTCACTTCTGCATAGAAAGCCAAAGGGGGTGGAAGCAGAGATTCAGCCAGACATTTGTATTCATAGAAGCCCAATTCAGAAAGTAGTGGACACAACCCAAGTGCCCTTCAACCCATGAAAGAATTAAAGATGGCCTTTTCCTAAAAGAAAATATTATTGACATATGCTGCAACATGGATGAAGCTTGAGAACAGTATTCTAAATGATAAAAGCTGGTCCCAAGAGGACAAATACTGTATGATTCTCCTCACATGAGCTCCCAAGATTAGGCAAATCTACAGAGATAAATAGGTGGTTGCAAGGACTGGACAGAGGTCTGAATGGGGAATCTGAGCCCAAGAGGCCTAGGTTTGGGTATGGGAAGAAGAGGAAGTCATAGCAGTGAATGGAAATATGGTTGTATAATGTGCATGTACTTCATGCATCTCAACTATTCACTTTGGAACATTCTAAATTGTGGCCTAGGGTTCTAGCTTCCAGACACCATATGGGAGTGTATGCAATGAGGAGAGGGAGCTTCATACATAGTGGATCAGTGCTGAAGTGGCTCTGTCTCTCTCTCTCTCTGTGTCTTTCTAATTCAAAGGAAAAAACATGGTCACCAGAAGCTGTGGAGTCCAGCGGGGACTAAGCTCCAATGATAACCCTGGTGGCAAAAATAAATAAAATATTTCACATAGTAATCACTACATATACTTTATCACATTTTTTAGCCAGGGACTTTTGGGTCCAATATTTGCACAACACAATTACTGACATGGCCACTGAAAAGTCAGCACCAGAGCAAAAGCTATCCTGTTTTTCAGCTAATTTGTCTGAAAATAAAAGGATGAGGACCAGATGGTGGCACACCTGGTAAAGTGCACACATTACAGTGTGCAAGGACCCCAGTTCAAACCCCCCATCCCCCCTGCAGGGGGAAAGCTACATGAGTGATGAAGCAATGCTTCTCTCTCCTTCTCTGTGTCCTCCTCCATTCTCAACTTCTCTCTGTTTCTATCCAAAATCAATCAACAAAATTTAAAAGAACACTAAAAAAATAAAATAATGGCATTCCCCAGACTCATGGCTTTCATGATCCACCCCCAGCACCCAACAAACATCTTTGTGGCTCAGTGACTTTCACCAATAATGCACCCTCACTAGTTCTTCAAAACAAGATGCCAGTGAGCACTCAGAACCTTCTAGTAAAGCACTCAGGCCCTGAAAGAGCTCAGGAGTCCAGCAGATTCTGGCTGGGCTCAGGTACATGGAAAGGGGAGGGGAGAGGGGGCACAACTATAAGCAGTTCCCTCTCCCCCCAGGCTCCCCTGAGGCTGTAGTAAATGCTCTTGGAAGTGGTTTGTGAAAATGGTCCTTTACTGGAAACCACATGGATCACAAATAGAGAATATAAGCACAGTAGGTCAACAGGCCAGAGGGGTGAAGGACTAACGATGGCTTTCTCTGGGAGGCACACATGGGCTCAGGGGTCTGCAGACAGCTGAATGAAGTTGGAGCCCTGAGTTTACAGGAATTTGAGTACCCTGCTGCCTTGGCGGAGTAAGGGTATAGGTAGAGGGCAGAGCTGAATAGGAAGGGAAGAAAGTACAATATTGCTCTCAAATAACTAATTTGAATTATTTAGCCTAGAAGCATGAGACAGTTTAAAATCATCAGGAAATAGTGGTAGTGTAAATTGGAACAGAAAAAAATGCCTACATTGTAGTTCTGTGTGGGTCTAATAATATCTGAAAGCAGTGGGCACACCTGCTAGAGAGCACAAAAATGCAGGTTCAAGGCCCCAGAACCCCCGTCCCCCCATAGGAGGGGTAGAGAGTGGTAGAGTAGAGCTGCTGCTGTCACTCCTTCTCTTCCTTTCTTCTCCTCTCCTATCTCCCCCTCAGTGTCTCCCCTATCAAAAATAAAGGAATTTTTTTTTAATTGTGGGGAAAAAAATTCTGCCAAGGAATGATGGAGCTGTGCAGGCCCTGAGTTACAGTGATAAATAAATAAATAAATAAATAAATAAATAAATAAATAAATAAATAAATAAGGAAGTACCAGGACACACATGAAAGAAGACAAGTATACCTCATGAAGTCACTGTGATGTCTTACTGAGAAGTCTTCCAACAAGCTACTCTTTTCTCCAGCAGGCAGAAGACACAGAAGCTCGGCAAAGTGTTCTAGGAATAGGTGTGTGAATGGACTCCCCCACATGTCCCAAGCAGGTGAGTAGCAAGATGCAGCTGGCTTGGGCAGCACGGCTTCCACATGGGTCTTCCCAGTGACACCAGCCAGGCCCCTTGTTGGCCATAAGGAAACTGTCAGACATAGCCCACTGGGAGAAACCAGGCTGTCGGTCACATTACATGTGACAGGTTCTCTCAGGTACAACCTGGGACCAAGCTGCAGTGGGAAGTAAAGAATTCAGATTCTCTCGAGGGACCTGAAGCAGAGAAAAACCTTAGAAGGAAACATCTGAGGTTGTAGTGAGGGTGTCCATGTTCCTTGATGTCAAGATAATTCAGGATGGGGTGGGGGAGAGAGGGTACATGCAGTAAAGCACATGTATCACTATGGTCAAGGACTCAAGTTTAAATCCAGGGAAACCACTTGGGAGTATCTACAGGGGGAAGCAGCATAAGTAGTGCAGTGGTGCTGCAGTGTTTCTCCTTCTCTGTCCTCCTCTATCTCTCACCCTCTATCCAGAGGAAAGAGAAAAAAACAAACAAACGAAAAAGGATGCTGGAGGTAGTAGGGTCTTGCAGGCACCGAGCCCTAGCAATAACCCTGGTGCCAAAAACAAAAGAAAGTAAATAATAATAATTTAGGATGGTACTTGACATACCTAAGAAAATGCCCAGAATGTATAGTTACTCCTACAAGGTAAACTAAGTGTTCAGAAGGCAACAGGCCTGAAGCCTCTCACTGGAGAGAAGCCAAGCCCAAATGAAATGTCTCTGAGGTGGGGAGGGGAGGAGGGATTGAGGTGGGACACAATCTTTTGGTGGTGGGGATGGTGTTTATGTACACTCCTATCAATTTGTAGTCATATAAATCACTATTTAATTAATATGAGAGGGGGAAATTGATTGAATGTCTCAAACTTTTTCAATCACAGACTGAGTCTTTTTATTCTTTTTTATTTTATTTATTTTAAAAAAGGAGACATTAACAAAACTGTAGGATAAGAGGGCTACAACTCCACACAATTCCCACCACCAGATCTCAGTATCCCATCCCCTCCCCTGAAAGCTTTCCTATTCTTTTTTTTTTTATTTATTCCCTTTTGTTGTCTTTGTTGCTTTATTGTTGTAGTTATTATTGATGTCGTCGTTGTTGGACAGGACAGAGAGAAATGGAGAGAGGAGGGGAAGACAGAGAGGGAGAGTGAAAGACAGACACCAGCAGACCTGCAGGTGGGGAGCTGGGGGCTTGAACCGGGATCCTTACTCCGGTCCTTGCGCTTTGTGCCATGTGCGCTTAACCTGCTGCGCTACAGCCTGGTTCCCAGCTTTCCTATTCTTTATCCCTCTGGGAGTATGGACCCAAGGTCATTGTGGGATGCAGAAGGTTGTAGGTCTGGCTTCTGTAATTGCTTCCCGGCTGAACATGGGTGTTGACTAGTCAATCCATACTCCCAGGAGACTGGCATACTTTAACGATGACTCTTTAGTAACTATCAGGCGACCCCATCAGCTGGGCCCCTATTTGGGGAGTCCTGAGATTCCCAAACAGACATGATGGGGCTAGACCTCAAACAAATCCCTCTCTCCACTGTCACCAGTCATCTCTAGCAGGAACAACACAATAGACCCCTTTGTGGGCCCCCATAGGACCTTGCCCTTAACTTGGGTCAACAATGGTAGAGAATGTTCCATCCTCTGAAGGGAGGATGGACAATATACTCTATGCTACACCTGAGGAAGATGGGTCCTGATATTAGGGCAGCTTGGAATGTTCCTGCTTATGACCATATAATGTGAGCTCACATCTACAAGGATATAGAGGTCACCAGGCTCCTAAGATGAATATGGGCCCCAGATCACATCAAATCTATGGGGGTTACATTCAACAATATTTATACACCTTTCCCATATTTGGGAGCTATTCTCTTCCCTGATCCAGGTTTCTAGTCCTTCTGCCAGACATGATATCACCTCCTCAGACAATAATTAGGATCCACCTGTATATCAGATTTCAGGCTCAGGCAAAAAAAAAAAAAAAAAAAAAAAAAAACCACTAGTATAGCCACAGACACTTTGGAATATAACTAAAACATGCATACCAGCTATCTACAAAATGGAGGGCCCCCCAACTCTTTGTCTGCACTATTCCAGCTTTTAGGTCCATGATTGGTCAACAATTTGTTAACTCTCTTTTCAACCACCAGGTTCCAGATGCTAGCATGATGCTGACCAGACTTCCCTGGAAAGACAACCCCACCAATGTGTCCTGGAGCTCTGCTTCCCCAGAACCCTTCCCTACTAGGGAAAGAGAGAGACAGGCTGGGAGTATGGATCAACGTTGATCAACCAGTCAACGCCCATGTTCAGCAGAGAAGCAATTAACAGAAGCCAGACCTTCAACCTTCTGCAACCCACTATGACCTTGGATCCATACTCCCAGAGGGATAAAGAATAGGAAAGCTATCAGGGAAGGGGATGGGAGACAGAGTTCTGGTGGTGGGAATTGTTCAAAGTTGTACCCCTCTTATCCTATGGTTTAGTCAATGTTTCCTTTTTATAAATAAAAAATTAAATAAAAAAAAAAGAAATGTCTCTGAGAGGACAGTTCCCTCACCAAGGAGAGAAGCTAAATAACTACTGAGTGTTTCTTTCCTCCTGGCTCACTTCCAGGCGCAGAGCCAGGCCTCTAATTGCCAGGAGATCCATCTTTGTAAAACCTGTTATCACATATTAATCCTCTATCTCCCTAGTCTTTGTGCCACCAAGGGCTGCTTTCCAAATATTTATTTTAGCTGTTGGGCAAAGTCCACACTGCCTTGGGTAATAGTTTTTATCTCATTGACTTCAAAAAGGACAGTTGGCCCCATCGCTCCACTTTGCCTCTCTACATTGTGTTGCTTTCTTCCAACACAACGGAACTAAGCTGGACTATTTTGTTGTTGTTCTTTTTTAAAGAAGTTAGTTCTTCATCAACTCCATCTCTCTGGCATTGAAGCACTTGTAAACTTCAGCTGGTACTAGAGTGAAAAGCTTTGCTGTAAAGAGCAAAGAGAAACTAGTGATAACTTTTTTTTC
Organism: Erinaceus europaeus; assembly: GCF_950295315.1. Taxonomy (NCBI): domain Eukaryota; kingdom Metazoa; phylum Chordata; class Mammalia; order Eulipotyphla; family Erinaceidae; genus Erinaceus; species Erinaceus europaeus. Next base: position 70,611,944 of record NC_080168.1, read on the forward strand.
CCCTCCAGCTGAGTAGAAGAATAAAATAAGACATGGTAGATCTTGGGTGGTCTCCCTGAACAAAAACTTAAAATGTCTAACAAGTATTTTTTCACTTTATGCCCATGGAACCAGCAGCTAAAATTAATTTGTGACTTTATTTTTATCATTAGGGTTATTTCTCAGTGGCCATTTTATTACTTTTTTAATAATTCTTTTTCTTTTATAGAGACAGAGAGAAAAAGAAAGGGGGAAGATAAAGGCAGAGAGAAAGAGAGACATCTACAGACTTGCTTCACCAATCCTGAAGCTTTCCTTCTTGACCTGGAGTGAACCCAATCCTTGTATGTTGTAATAGGTGCATTCTGTCAGGTGCACCACTACCCAGCTCCAGACTATGATTTCCTTTGCCGCTGAAGTGAGGAAGACAAACCCAACATCCTGGTATTCCCCAGAGTGATAGTTATCATTGATAATCTTTGCTCCCAACAGATGTCTCTGCAAATAGTACTGCGTTTGCAGACAAGAAAAGGCACTTGGGGTGAGTCAGGCCCAGTGCTTTATATACACGTCTTTCTTTCAGCCTTAGGCCATCTCTGTGCAATAAGGAATGTGGTCTCTGCTGCTCCCAGGAGGAGACCAAACCCAGGGCCACTTATGTCCAGCTGACATCTTTCTCCTCTATACATAGGAAGAAGCAGGCAGAGCTGGTCTGCTGGGAGGACTTTCTCTATGGTCAGACTTCATAAATTCTGCTGTGAACCAGCTCTGCCAGGAACCAATTAAGTGAAGATGCTTTAGAACATAGAGTCTTGGGGCCAGGCAGTGGTGCACTTGGTAGAACACATACATTACCATACACAAAGACCCTAGTTCAAACCCCTGGGGAAGCTTCATAAGCAGTGAGGAACTGCTGCAGATCTCAGTCTCTTTCTTCTCTCTCTCTCTCTCTCTCTCTCTCTCTCTCTCTCTCCTTTTCAACATTTTGCAAAAAAAAAAAAAAAAAGGAGAAAGGAGAAAAAAGAAAATAAAGGTAAAATGACACCAGGAATAGTGGAGTCATGAAGGCACAAAACCCTAGGATAACCCTGCCCTCTTCCCCCCATCCCCCGGCCTGCCTGCCACCCCAGCAGCTGCACATGTGACATTGAGTCTGTCTCCCCATCACCTCATGCCATGCCCACCCAGGAAGGTTCCCACCAAACACTGCCCAGTTGGCCTAGACCAACAGATAGACCCTTAGATCTTCTGCAGGTTTCAAGAAATTTGATCCAGGTGATCTAATCATTGCCACTCCTCCAAATCAGATACTCAGGAGCAAAGACTCTGGGTCTTGCCATCCTCTCAGGGTCCCCAAGAAGGTGACCTGCCACTGTGACTTGTGTCCCCTGCCTCGGCTGGTCCTGGCCACTTCCTGTGCTTGAGCACCTGTTTGCTCTGCACTGAGTGTTTGCTCAACACACCCTCCAGCTGCTTGAAGAGGCCCTTGACTGCCAAGGTCATCGCCCCATGCTGTGTGGCCAGGGGCCCCATTTCCAGTCTCTAAGGAAGTGAAGGAAGTGGGCTGTCTGTGGGGCGGTGTGTGTGTGTGTTTTCTTTCTTTTTCTATTTCCCCTGAGTGAAAGCTCTGGCTCTGACATTGCCTTGAACTCCAGGTAGAGAGTTAAGGTGTCTACCTCCCACCAGCCCCCAGGGCAGAGGGAGGGGGCGCTTCTTCACAGGATGTGTGTTAGCTTGGAGAAAGAATGCCTCAGTAAACACCATCACTCTGTTCTAACATGTTTCTGATTGCCGGATTCAGTGGCTGGGAATGGGGGGTGGGGGCAGGGGGCGGTTGGAGGGGGTTAGGCCAGTGGCTGTTCACAGGAAAGCCTCAAGCTGTCAGATCACTGGCACACAGAGAGAAGTCAAGGTGTCCCAAGGGTGGTCTGCCTGGCCTCTGTGGATTAGCAATCTAAACAGAGAAGACAGGAGAGGGAAGGAAGAAAGGAGGGAGGGTGGGAGGGGAGGCCCAGAGTCTAAGAGGGAGAGTTTTTGATTCAAGACTTAGTGAAATCTATGTATCACCACACTGTAGTTCTCTTCTTTTTTTAAAATAAATTTTATTTGTTTATTATAATGAGAGTGATACTGGGAGAGAATGAGACCATAGCACACTGCTCAGCTCTGGTTTATGATGTTGCTGGCAATTAAACCTGGGACCTCTGAACCTCAGGCATGAAAGTCTGTTTGCAAAACCACTATGCCATCTCCCAGCCCTCAGCCTGGGTCTAAAAATCTCAAACTTGCATTTCTCGTCTTCCCAAATGACAGCCTTGGCCTTCAGTCAAATGATCACATATTGCTTTGTTTTGCTTGTTTTCTTTGTGATATTTTATTTTGTTGATTAATTTATGGGTAGAAACAGAGAGAAATTGAGAGAGAAGCTGGTGAAGCTCACTCCTGTAGGTGAGAACTGAGGGCTTGAACCCAAATCTTTGTGCATGGTGATGTGTGCACTCTAGCAGGTACATCACTGCCTTGCCTCCTGTTTTCTCTTTCTTAAAGATTAACTCAGGTCATGATAGAGCAACAGGGTGTTTTCTCACCCATGGGATGCTGGGACTGAAACTTGGTAGGTCACCATCCCTACCCTGAACCATCTTCCCCAGCAACAAAATGACCAGCACAATTCTGCACTAGAAAACACTTCCCAGAAGCATGGCTATCAGCCATGTCGCAGCCCACGAAGTGGCACAGTGGATAAAGCGCTGGACTCCAAAGTGTGATGTCTTGCGTTCAATCCCTGTCATGACATGTGCCAGAATGATGCTTTGGTTACCATCACCACCACCCCACCCCATCTCTCATTATTAAGCATATAAGTGTCTTTAGAAAATAACAATGTCAGGGGGCCAGGTGGTGGCACACCTGGTTGACTGCACATGTTGCAATGTACAAGGACCCGGGTTCAAGTCCCCTGTACCCATCTGCATGGGGGAAGCTTTGAGAGTGGTGAAGCAGGGCTGCAAGTGTCTCTCTGTCTCTCCCTTTCTATCACCCCCTTCCTTCTCGATTTCTGGCTGTCTCTATTCAATAAATAAATAAATATTTTTAAAAATTTAATAAAAAAAACAAAATAACAATGTCTTGCTTATTGCAAAGAGAAGATGGTTGAACTTTGAGGCAAAAACACTTTAAACATCTCTGCCTCAACTGATTTGTGAACAGGGCTAGAACCAAAGAGGATTTAGCTTTCAGATTAAACCCCAAGTAAGGACTTCTGTCACATTTATTTACTTATTTATTTATTTATTTATTTATTGCTCTCACTGGGGCTTCACTACTCTGGGATGACCTTTTCAGACTGAGAGAGTAAAAGAGACCACAGCACCAAAGCTTCCTCCAATGCAGAAGGGGCTGGGCTCAAACCTGAATCTCACTATGGCATCCAGGTGAGTTATTTCACGAAGCCAGAAACTTTCCCCTTTCGCAGTCTCAAAAGACTCCATCTAGATGAAAGAGGTACAGAGGTAAAAATAAAGATGACCTTTAATATGGGATGATCTCACTCATAGAAGCTGAAAAACAAGATCAGAAGGGACAACACTAAGCAGAACTTGGACTGGAGCTGCTATATTGCACGTAAGTAAAAGACTCTGGTGTTGCGGGGAGGGTTCAAGTCCTGGAACATGATGGCAGAGGAGGACCTAGTGGGGGTTGTATTGTTATGTGGGAAACTAGGAAATGTTATGCAATACAAACTATTGTATTTTACTGTTTTTTGTAAACCATTAATCCCCCAGTAAAGAAAAAAAAAAAAGATGACCTTTACTACCAATCCTGCCCCTCTTCTAAACCAAGTGGACACCTTAAAAGATAACCCATTCTAGGCCTCTATGGCCAATTCACAGACTTGGGAAAAGTTTCCATTGTTTCACCATTTTGTTGATTTGCTAGCTGTTTACAATGAAAGAAACTGACCAAAGCACCTCCTTGTCATATAAGGTGTGAGGCAGGCACTGCACCTGCCAAGCCTGCTCTTCAGCCCCTGGAAAGGACTTGTCATAAGAACAGTCCTCCAGAGCTCTAGGTTCATAAGCATGAGATCCCAGGTTCAATCTCTGTCACTGCAGTGTCAAGTGGTATTCTAGTTCTCTCTCTCTCTCTCTCTCTCCCATTCTTCTCATAAGTGAATAAATCCTTTAACAAAGATCACTCCTGTTGTTGACAGTTTTGATACTTGAGAGTCTTCATCTAATTTGATGTAAATCTGAATGGTTCTGAGTTGAGTCAGATGGTTCTGAATGAAAAAAAAAAAAAAGCCTTTCATTGCCCTGTCAAGCATTTGAGACCTTTAGAATCTGAGGAAGCTAAGATTCCTCTCAATGCAGACGTGCAATCACCCCACAAAGCTGGCAGGTGTCCCAGGAGCCCTGAAGCCTTCCACATCCTGGGCCTCACCACCATAGAAATAGCTTTTCACAGGTGAGGAGAAAGGTATAGGAAAAAGGGGAGGAAAGAAAATAGGAAGAAAGAAAAGAAAGAGAAAGAGAAAAGGAAAAGAAGGAAGGAAAGTGAAAGGAGGGAGAGAGAAAGGAAGAAGAAAGGAAGAAAAAGGAAAGAAAAAAGGAGGAAGAAGAGGAAAGAAAGAAGGAAAGAAGGAAGAAGAAAGGAAAGGAAAGGAAAGGAAAGGAAAGGAAAGGAAAGGAAAGGAAAGGAAAGGAAAGGAAAGGGTGAAGAAGAGAAAGAAAGGCAGGGAGAAAGGGAGAAAGAGAGAAACAGGAGAAATGTACACAGGCTCCTTGTGGAAGGGCCGCTTCCAGGTGCATTGTCACTGCAGCCACCCAAGCGACAGGGGTCACAGATCTAACTTTTCTGGCTTCCATTCCTCCATCAACTGGCAGTATTCTTCCTTCAGCCCCACCCCCCACTCCACCCCCTCCCACTCCCAGTCAAAGAGGGTTCTAGTAGACTCCCAGAGACAGTAGCAGCTAGATTTGGGGGGGTGGGTTGAAGCAGCCAGGCCCAGAAGGTCTGAAGCTGGAGGGTGGGCTGGGTTGGGGGACAGGCATTCCTGGGGTTCAAGAGCCCCCACCGCCAGTTCTTTCAAAGTCCTTTCAGAGCCCCCACTGCCAGTTACTGCCACTTGCTATTGTTCTCTGTCCTCACAAAAAGGAACCTGATGTAAGACTGGAGCCCACCAGACTGAGCACATTACAGAAACCTGGGCTGTCTGCCAGGGCCCACCGCCTTGAAACCCAAACCCGGGGACCCTGAGCCCTGTAGTCCCCCCCATCCTGCTACAGCACCCCCACACACCATGCTGAGGGAGGGAAGGGGCTTAGCATCAAAGGCCCCAGCAGCTGGGATCATGCTCAAGTACCAGGTGGCTCCTTACTGTGGCTCCCCCAGTCTCAGAGGGGGACACAAGGCTGGGGGACACATTCTTCCCCAGCCTTGGTTCTGGTGTCAAGATTACCTGGCATGGGGATGAGACTGTCATGAGGGTTGAGTGGAAGCTGTTTGTTCTCCCCTTGCCTCCACACACCAGAGCCTCCCTTCTGGGAAGGGTGGGCCAATCATTCTGCAGCAGAGAAAAAATAGGGCGTGGGAGGGTGGGGGATATGGGCAACAGGGAGATAGCATAACAGTGATGCAAAAAGACTTTCTTGCCTGAAGCTCCAAAGCTCCAGGTTCAATCCTGAGAAGCTGAGAAGTGCTCTGGCCTCTGTCTGTATCCTTCTCTCTGTATCTCTCTCTAAAATAAATAAAGTATTTATAAAAAGAATACTAGCTCTATCAATAAATAACTGTGAGAAATCCTGTAAGTCCCTCTATCTTAAAAAAAAAAAAAAAAAAAGGAGGGGTAAGGTAGATGTGAAGGAAATTAAAAGATAAAAGATTTCCATTCTGGAAAGGACTCTGAAAATGGTCTCTCTCACACACACTTGGTTTCTCTTTGTGTTTCCATGTACCTATATCTAATAAGAAAGGAATCTTCCTTTTTTGTGCTTTTATTTTTTTTAATTTTTATTTATAAAGTGGAAATACTGACAAGACCATAGGATAAGAGGGGTATAATTCCACATAACTGCCACCACCAGAACTCCATACCCCATCCCCTCCCCTGATAGCTTTCCTATTCTTTATCTCCTTTTTCCTATGCTTTTACCTAGGGTCATTATGGGGTGCAAAAGCTGGAAGGTCTGGCTTCTGTAACTGCTTCTCTGCTGAACATGGGCATTGACAGGTGGATCCATACTCCCAGCCTGTCTCTCTCTTTCCCTAGTGGGGCGTGGCTCTGGGGAAGTGGGGCTCTAGAATATATTGGTGGGGTCCTCTGCCCAGGGAAGTCTAGTTGGCATCATGGTAGTCTGGAACTTAGTGGCTGAAAAAAGAGTTAACATATAAAGCCAAATTGTTGACTAATCATGAATCTAAAGGCAAGACTATTGCAGATGAAGATTTGGGGCCTCTGTTTTGGAAATAGCTAGTAGGTCTATTTTAGGTATATTCCAAAAGGCCCATGACTATACCAGTTTTTTGCCTGAGCCTGATAGCTGATATGTAGTTGGACCCAAGTTATTGTCTGGGGAGATTATGCCATGGCTGGGAAAAGGGCTAGGAAGCTATATCAGGGAAGAGAGACAAAAGGAATCTTCTAGGGTACACCCTCCCCCCCAACAGAGTTTTCTCTCTCATCACCTCAACTCACCTCGACCCTCATTTCTGGAGGAGCATTATAGTTAAGGCTTTCTTCTTCTTTTTTGCTGACTTTTTTTTTTTTTGCCACCAGGGTGGCAAAAACTAGAACTCGGTGCCTACAAGGTGACTCCACTGCTTCCTGTGGCCACATTTATCCTTTTTAAAAAAAAAAAAAAAAATTCCCTTTCTTTCTCTTACTGGATAGGACAGAGAGAAGTTGAGGGGGAAGGGAAACAAAGAAGGAGGAAGAAAAACAGACACCTGCGGACACCACTCATGAAGCTTCTCCCTGCAGATGGAGACCAGGGGCTTGAACCCGGGTTCTTGTACATAAGAACATAGATGCTCTACTGGGTGAGCCACCACTCAGCCCCCAATTTTCTATTTAGAAAGCAGGAGAGTGGAGAGGGAGAGAAAGAGTTGTGGAACCAGTCAGTCAGCGCCTATCAACTACAGAGCTCTGATGTGGTATAAGGTCTCAAACCCAGGACCAGCTTCACTACCAGGAAAGTTGCACACCCTACTATTCAGTAAGCTTTCTTCCATTCCCTTTAAATGTATTGAAAAGGCTAAAAATGATGCTTTTAAGCTTTCAAAAATAATGCTTTTAAATAATACCAGAAGTCAAAAGAATTCAGTGTGCGCCCCTCTCAAATAATCCCATAAAATGCAAAGGCAGCTAAGAATGAAAATAACACCTCTACCCTTCAATAGCAGGGCTCAGGAAAGAGAAAGCAATGAAGTAGTGTGAATGAAAACAAGATAGTGAAAAGACAGCATCTTTAATGGCCCTTTAAGGGTCATAAGTCAAATGGACTCTCCTTAAAGTATTTTCCTACCTGATGAAGAGACAGTTTTGTTTTGTCTTTCTTCCTTCCTTTCTTTCTTTCTTTCTTTCTTTCTTTTTTTCCTTCTGAATCTATCTCAACCACAGGCACAGAGCTCCTTCTTCTGCTGTCAGTTTTCTGGCTCTTTTTGTTTCTCTGTCTCCTGCTTGTTTTCCATTTTGTTTTGTTTTTACCAGAACTGCTCAGCTCTGGCTCATGGTGGTGCTGGAGATTGAACTGAAAACCTCAGAGCCCCAAGCATGAGAGTCTTTTTTCTTTTCTCCATCATGCTGTCTCCCCAGCCTAGTCCTCTGGTATACCCAAGCCAGAGACAGAGTAACCTTGGTTTGTTTCAAAAATCAAAGGTAAACAAATATGTCACTAAAGCCCTAAGAAAATGCATATAATTTTTTCCTTCTAAGGAACATCAGATATTTTAATGTGGTCTGAGGCACAAACAAGAAAACAGATTCAAATATCTGGCAATAGCAACACAATAGCAGCCTTTTCAATAAACTTTGTCCTTTCTTGAATTTTTTTTCTTCACTATCCCTTTCTCAACTTCTTCAAAAGACATTTACGACAAACTAGAAATAGGAATTCCTCTGGGAATGACAGGTAGCAGACTCAAGGGAAGGGTATAAGGTACATGCTTAACAAGCTTTATTTTTTTTTAATCCTTTCTTTCTCTTTATCAGAAAATTCATTCCAATTTTTAATTATATCAAACATTACCTGTGATTTTTAGGAAATTGTGCCTTTTCCTCCCTTATAAGTCAGACAGATGGAGAAGGAAAGATACCAGAGGTTTATCACTGACAGTTGAATTTTTTAAAATTTTTTTATTTATAAAAAGGAAGCATTGACTAAACCATAGGATAAGAGGGGTACAACTTCACATAATTCCCACCACCAGAACTCTGTATCCAATCTCCTCCCCTGATAGCTTTCCTATTTTTTAACCCTCTGGGAGTATGGACCCAAGGTCATTGTGGGATGCAGAAGGTTGAAGGTCTGGCTTCTGTAATTGCTTCTCTGCTGAACATGGGCATTGACTGGTTGATCCATACTCCCAACCTGCCTCTCTCTTTCCCTAGTGGAGAAGGGCTCTGGGGAAGCAGAGCTCCAGGACACATTGGTAGGGCTGTCTGTCTAGGGAAGTCTAGTTGGCATCATGCTAGCATCTGGAACCTGGTGGTTGAAAAGAAAGTTAACGGGAGTCGGGCTATAGCGCAGTGGGTTAAGCGCAGGTGGCGCAAAGCACAAGGACCGGCATAAGGATCCCGGTTTGAACCCCGGCTCCCCGCCTGCAGGGGAGTCGCCTCACAGGCGGTGAAGCAGGTCTGCAGGTGTCTATCTTTCTCTCCTCCTCTCTGTCTTCCCCTCCTCTCTCCATTTCTCTCTGTCCTATCCAACAACGACGACAACAACAATAATAACTACAACAATAAAACAACAAGGGAAACAAAAGGGAATAAATAAATTAAATAAATATTAAAAAAAAAAAAAGAAAAGAAAGTTAACATACAAAGCCAAACAAATTGTTGACCAATCATGGACCTAAAAGCTGAAACAGTGCAGATGAAGAGTTGGGGGGCCCTCCATTTTGTAGATAGCTAGTATGCATGTTTTAGTTATATTCCAAAGTGCCTGTGGCTATACTAGTGTTTATTTATTTATTTATTTATTTATTTATTTTGCCTGAGCCTGAAATCTGATATGCAGGTGGATCCTAGTTATTGTCTAGAGAGATGATGTCATGGCTGGAAGAAGGACCAGAAAGCTAGGTCAGGCAAGAGAGTAGCTCCCAAATATGGGAAAGGTGTATAAATATTGTTGACTGTAAAACCCAGATATGATGTGATCTGGGGCCCATATTCAGCTTAGGAGCCTATGTGACCTCTGTATCCCTATAGATATGAGCTCATATTCTGTGGTCATAAGTAGGAACAATACAGGCTACCCCGATATCAGAACCTATCTTCCTCAGGTATAACATAGAGTATGTTGTCCATCCTCCCTTTGGAGGATGGAACATTCGCTACCATTGTTGATCCAAGTTGAGGGAAAGGTCCTATGGGGTCCCACAAAGAGGTCTATTGTGTTGTTCCTGACAGTAATGACCAGTAACAATGGAGAGAGGGATTTATTTGAGGTCTAAGCCCATCATGTCTGTTTGGGAATCTCAGGACTCCCCGATTAGGACCCCAGCTGATTCACAGTTGAAATTTAAGAAACAAAGAAAGAGGGACTGGGGAGAAAGAGCATAATGGTTCTAAAAAAAAAAAAGAAAGAAAGAAAAGAGGGGAGTCGGGCGGTAGCGCAGTGGGTTAAGCACATGTGGCGCAAAGTGCAATGACCGGCATAAGGATCCAGGTTCGAGCCCCTGGCTCCCCACCTGCAGGGGAGTCTCTTCACAGGTGGTGAAGCAGGTCTGCAGGTGTCTATCTTTCTCTCCCCCTCTCTGTTTTCCCCTCCTCTCTTGATTTCTCTCTGTCCTATCCAACGACAGCAACAACAATAATAATAACCACAACAATGATTAAAAAAAAAAAAAAAAAGAAAGAAACTTTTATTCCTGAGGCTCCAAAGTCTCAGGTTTGATCCCTAGCACCACCATCAGCTGGAGATAAACAATGCTCTGATAAAATGGGGGGGGGGGGGCAGTGACACACCTAGTTGAGCACACACATTACAATGCACAAGGACCCAGGTTCAGGCCCCCAGGCCCCACCTGTCAGGAGAAAGCTTCATGAGTGGTGAAGTGGGGCAGCAGGTGTCTCTGTCTTTCTTTCCCTCCCTCTCTATCTCCCTTTCCCTTCTCAATTTCTCTCTGTCTCTATCTAATAAATAAATAAATAATATTTAAAATATATTTTTAAAAGTTTCTATAAAAACATTGCCTCAATAAAAATCATTTAAAAAGTAGATTTATTAAAAAAAAAAAAAGGAGAGAGAGGGAGGGAGGGAAGAAAGAGGAAGAGGAAGAGGAAGAGGTAGAGGAAGGGAAGGGAAGCAGAAGGACAGAGAGAGGGAGGGAGGGAAAAGAAGGGGGGGGGTGAGAAGAGGAGAGGCAGGAAAAGAAAGCAAGAGAAGACCCAGAGTGAAACCTAGACTAGCTATGGTCTGTTGTAGTAGTCAAGAACTCTGATTTAGAGCTACAGAGGCTATAATGCTTACCAGAGCTCCTACACAGAAAGCCAGCAGCCTGGGTCCAGAGCACCTCTTCTGTCCTGCAACTTGACACTCTCTGAGTCCAGTCAAAGGTTGAAGGTACCTGAAGTCTTCACAGTGCAGTGAGCCAACTGGTAAACCTTCCAGTCTGTAAACCAATATGGTGTTTTACTCATTTAGACCAAGTCTGTCAGACTTTCCACTAGAGAGTAAACTTTAGTCATTTTCAAAAGAAATTTATTCTCATTTTACTTTATTTTCATGAGAGAGAGAATACATTGTTCAGTTTTGACATGTTGCACAACAAAGGATTAAACCTAGGACTTCTTTCCTTCTTTCATGTGAGTTATATGTGTTGCCACTATGCTGTTTCCTTTTTGTTGTTGTTTTTTTTAATAAATGTCTCTTTTTAAAATCTTTTATTATCTTTATTTATTTGATAGAGACAGAGAGAAATTGTGGAGGAAGGGGACATAGAGAGGAAGAGAGACAGAGAAACACTTGTAGCACTGCTTGATCACTTGCAAAGCTTTCCCCCAGCAGATGGGGACCAAGGGCTCAAACCTGCATCCTTGAGCATTATAACATGTATGCTCAACCAGGTGTGCCACTACCTGGGCCCCCACTCTGCTGTTCCTCCAGTGCAACTTTAGAGCTCCACCATAACCAACCACCTTTATTTATTTTTCATGTCTTTATATATTTTTGATAGATGACAAGGGACAGAGAAAGAAGACACTCAGAGTACTGCTCTACCATTCATAATGAAGCAAACACCCTGCAGACTGGAGGTTTGAACTCGTATCGTATCCTTATGCATGGTACTGTGTGCACTCTACCAGGTGCATCACCACTCAGGCCCTAATTTTAGAACTTGTAATGCAGTATCAAGGAATAGAGCTGGGGGTGATGATGTTGTGAGTGAAATAAGTAGAAAACTGGAGAACTGTCAGATAGTTTCACTCCTATTTGAACTATAAATAACTAAAAGAAATAAATGTGCAAAAGAAATAAATAACAAAGCCATGAGAAATATGGTGGTTATGGAAGGACATAGGCAGGGAAGGGGATCAAGAAATATGTAGAGGGCAGCCCCGTAATGAAACTGGAACTCTGGAACTCTAGTGCTGTTTGTGGTAAGTGAAATACACACCTATATAGGTGTGAATCTACACTCTGAAAATCATATATTATTGTAAGCCAACATTGAATCAATGTTTTAAAAAAATCAATATTTGCAGTGTCATTGTAGCTATCCAGGCTTATAGGCAGTAAATTGATTGGTAACAGGAGGTTCTTGTTATAAAAAGTGGCAAGACAAGTTAACAAAAATAAGGGTGGATGGACAGGTTCCACAGAAGAAAAAAATTAAGGGATAGGGCAATTAAGCCACCCAGTAGAGTACACATTACCATGTAAGAGTATCTAGTTTTAAGCCCCCAGTCCCCACCTGCAAGGGAGTAGCTTCATGAACTGAAGGTATCTTTCCTAATCTATATCTCTCCCTCTCTATCTCTGTGTCTCATCCTCTGTCAAATAAATAGCTGCAGGGAATGGTGGAACTTTGTAGGCACCAAACCCTAGCAATAACCCTAATGACAAACAAAAAAAGGAAAGAAGGAAGGGAGGAAGGAAGGAAGGAAGAAAGGAAGGAAAGAAGAATTGAAGGAAGAAAAGGGAAAATGTCCTTGTTAAATGCAAGAGGAATCTGGGGACATGGAGCAGTGTGTCCTGCAGCAGACCAGGTTGGCATGACCACGTGGAGCCCAGGATCTGGGCCAGCTGCTGCATTCCTGGGAGCTGTCACTGCACGCTTGTAACAAAGCATAAGGACATAAGACCTGACACGCTGACTGGTACCCTTAGTTTTTCCCTATAAATTGTGTGTGTGTGTGTGTGTGTGTGTGTGTGTGTGTGTCTGTCTGTCTGTCTGTCTTTGGACAAAGAGGCAGAAAGAGAATGAAAGAGACTGCAGAACTGAAGTTTCTTCCAATATGGTGGGGGCTGGGCTCGAACCTGGATCACATACATGACAAACACATGCACTATCCAAGTGAGCTATTTCACCAGCCCTGAATGGTCTGTTGCTGTGGTTTCCTACCCTATCTCACACAAACACATAAATGGACACACACAGGTCCTATACCCAGATGATTGTGCAGTGCTACCTAGGAACTCTCCTCTCACCCCTTACCCCCATACACACACATCCCTGGAGGGTCAGGGGATGGGACAAGAGAAGATGGGATTACAAAGTTGTGACATGGGAAGGGCATGTGATCAAATCTCTTTGCAGCTTTTCACCGTTTCTTTCCTCCAACAAAACTAAGGTGGGTTCTCTGGGGTTCCAGGGAAGCAAAGACAGACTGACTTGGGGATTGGAAAGTGTAGCAGCCCCTCCCTGGGAGCCTCTACACTGCTCCATTCTTTGGGCTCTGATGGAGCCCCACAATCAAGACCCTGAGGCCCAGAGCTAGGCAGCATGTCAGAAAGCTGATCCCACCTGCAGCTCAGTTGTTGGGCACTACAGAGACTTACCAGGGAGAAGATACATAGAGGGACCTGCAGCCAGGACACCCCAAAACTAACCCAAGCCATCCACAACTCTTGAGGAAACCTGGAGGTTCTACAAGTAGGCAGAGAGCCCACAGCTACCCCCAACTGTCACCCCTCACCCCCTCCACCTGCACCAGTTGAGTCAATTGCCAGGAAGGTTCAACAGGGGGGACACATACCAACAAATGACAAGTGACAGGAGGTGAGACTAAACAGACCTGGGAAACCCACAGCTGCTTGGCCCCCAGCCCTTTCTATTCCCTTTGCTCCTTTTTGGAAACACCTCTGCACCCACTCACCTTGAGGGTGAGTATACTAGCTCTTCAATGCACTTACCCTGAATTTTTTTTCTAACCAATTTCTTCAGCACACTACTTGTTCCTGTGCTCACCATTCTCGTGCTTGATTTGACCCTCCCTATTTTTTTTATTTATTTTTTATTTAAGAAAGGATAAATTAACAAAACCATAGGGTAGGAGGGGTACAATTCCACACAATTCCCACCACCCAATCTCCATATCCCATCCCCTCCCCTGATAGCTTTCCCATTCTCTATCCCTCTGGGAGTTAACTCTCTTTTCAGCCACCAGGTTCCAGATGCCATCAGGACCCTCCCTAATTTAAGGAAGGATCTGAAAGGCCCAAAGGGGGTGTTAACTAGGGGGGTATGAATGCCTACATAACAAGTAGAGACTACTTGTTGGATCCCTCTCAGACCTATGATACACCCCCATGAGATCCCCCACCCCCACTTTCTGTACATGAGCTATATGATCATTGCATGCAAGTCTATTGAACATGGTCAACTTTCACCCTTGTAAATATGCATGACTCCCTCTAGCCACTGTCACTGGTCATCTCCATCAGGAATAACATAATGGACCCCTTTGTGGCCCCCTGAGGGACCTTGCTCTTAATGTGGATCAACAATGGTAGGGAATGTTCCATTCTCTGAAGGGAGGTTGGATAACATTCTCCCTACCACCTGAGGAAGATGAGTCTTGAAATTAATGCAGCCTGGAATGTTCCTAGCTGTGACCATGGAATATGAGCTCAGAACTACAGGGATGCAGAGGTTATATAGCCTCCTGTGCTGAATATAGGACCCAGATCAAATTGATGGGGTTTAGAGACCCCAAATTTTCATCGGCAACATTCTTGGTTTTAGGTTCATGATTAGTCAACATTTTGTTCTGCCTTATGTCTTAACTCTTTTTCAGTCATCAGGTTCCAGATGCTACCATGATGCCAACCTGAGTTCCCTGGGCATACGACCCCACCAATATGTCCTGGAACCCCGCTTCCCCAGATCTCTGCATCACTAGGGAAAGAGAGAGGGTCGGAGTATGGATTGACCTGCCAATGTTCAATGGGGAAGTAATTACAGAAGCCAGACCTTCCACCTTCTGTACCCCATAATGACCCTGGGTCCATACTCCCAGAGGGATAAAGAATAGGAAAGCTATCAGGGGAGGGGATGGGATACAAAGTTGTGGAGGTGGGTATTATACCCCTCTTATACTATGGTCTTGTCAATCTTTCCATTCTATAAATAAATAAATAAATAAATAAATAAATAAATAAATAAATGCAAGTACTTAGAAAAAATATGCATGACTCTTTCTGGAAAAATCCTAAATGCATATAGACTAGAATTCCACCCTCCTTTCTCAGTACCCCACCAGACACCACACTTCTGCTCTCAAGCTGGCTTTGTCAGTCTTTGCAACTAAAGTTGTTCTCAAGCCAATAGATTCTTTCTTCTCAAAACATTTGTTTCTATGTTTTTTTTGTTTGTTTGTCTGAGGTTTTTTTGATCAGCTGGTAAAAGAAGCAAGATGTGTTCCAGAGGTGGGTAACCCCCCTCCCAACTCTGCCCCCCACATCTGTTCTCAGTCATCCCAATCATAATAGTTATGAAAACAAGTCAATGAAACCCAAGATTTGGGAACATCAAGATGGGTAGACAGCTACTGAATGATGTCCCCAATGGCTGTTCAGGTTCCCTGCCGTTTTGTATGGTAAAAAGTCAACATAATTATTTGCCAGCTTTTATCAGTGAAAAGTAGGGAGTTTTATCATCTAAATCATAAGTATTTGGGGCTAGTAAAATAGGCAGCTCACTAGGATAGTGTGTTTTCTCTGCGAAGGGCACAACACAGGTTCAAGCCCACCCACCACCCACCCTGCAAAAGTGAACACATCAGTGCTGTAGTGTGCTCCTCTCTGTTTCTGCCTTTCCATCTGAGTAAGCCTACCTGGAGCACTGAAGTTTCCGTGATGACAAAAATAAGTAAGCACATATGTAGATAAACTATAAGCATGTTGGGAAAGAATTGCAAAATCTTTAATGATATACCATTTTTGCATTAAGTATATGTCAAGCTCAACTCATTAGTACTGAAGAGGAAGTGGGAGACTCCACACATCACATTTGTCTTGATAGATGCATTTACAGGGTCCAGGACAGTGAGATGTCATTTCTCAAACTTATGTGCATCTTGGATTTCTTTGGCTTCCCCAGGCAAGTGACCTATCAGATTTAGCCCTGTGACTTTCTGGAGAAAGCTGAAGAGCACTGGGGTGGGAGCAGGCTGAGCCTGATAAGTCTCAACATCAGTATGTACAGAGAGATAGTCAGTAAACACAAAAAGAAAAAGGAAAGAAAGTTGGATTTCCACAAAAACAAGCTCTGCTACCCTGGGAGCTCATTCTATAGAAGCATCACTGCTGAGTAGAAGTAGGATCCTAGGCTGCCCAAAATCTACTTTTCTTTGTCTCTGTAGAAAATAGTGCCCAAGAAGAAAAAGAGGAAAAGATAGTTGAAGTCACCTTCCCCGTGCCCTCTGGGTATTTTTACTTTTGCTCATACCACTGAGACAAAAGATGCTAAAAATGGAGAGGGGACATCAATTTCTGATAGAACCAGTGGGGCCCATTCCTTGATAGCAGGGCCCATAGGAGTCTTAGGGTCTCCCCCAAAGAAGCATAAGTAGTAGACAGAGTAAGGGGTGGGTGGGGCTAAGTGGAGGAAGGGGAGGAGACCTAGACTCATGTGGAAGGAGGGAACTAGCTGCCCACTGGAGTGATGTTGCCAGATGGTGAGAGACACAGCACAGTCTCTGCTGTTAGGAACGAAATGGACAGAAAAGAATTGCCCTTTGAATAATCAAGCATCAGGGAAGATGGAAAGCTTCATCTTGTAATGCAAAGAAGATTCCAGGAAGTAGTTTTTAGGTCCCGATGTTCCTCTCCTTCAGTCTGCACTGGGCACAGTTGCTCACTCTAAAATTGCTCCTACCCAAAATGGAAGCCCTCATCTCCACTGTGTCTTACATTTTCTGTTCCAGGCTTCTTTGTTTCTTTCACCTCCACCACCCTCTGGGTGGGTTCAGCATTACCACCAGCCTTTCAGAGGAGCAGACCCATAGGATGAATCAATAGGCCCAGTGGCACAGAGCAAGAACTGGGAACCACACAACTCAAACACAAGGCCCTTCCTCCTAAGGCTGGACTGTCTCTAGAAAAGTTGGTCCTGGAGAGTCAGGCAGTAGCGCAGTGGGTTACGCACACATGGCGCAAAGCGCAAGGACCAGCTTGAGGATCCTGGTTCGAGCCCCCAGCTCCCCACCTGCAGGGGAGTCGCTTCATAAGGGGTGAAGCAGGTCTGCAGGTGTCTGTTTTTCTCTCCCCCTCTCTCTATTTCTCACTGTCCTATCCAACGACAACGACAATGACATCAATAACCACAACAATGTTAAACAACAAGGGCAACAAAAGGGAAAATAAATAAATAAATTAAAAAGAAAAGAAAAGAAAAGTTGGTCCTGGTCTCTGTCTCTCTGACTCTCTGTGGTTTCATCTCTGCTCTCCCTTCTCCGCTGGCCTCCTCTGGTGACCCCCTCCCTGTTCACATCTGCCCACCTGCAATGCATCTCTCCTCTCCACCTCCCTAAAGACCTTGTTTAAAAACCTTATCTGAAAGCTCAACTCAGAAATCTTCCTGGAAGGCATCAAACTACTATTAAACTTTTTCAAATAGTCTACTTTTTTTTTTTTCAGGAAACACTGAATTCTTTAAGAATTAGGATGATGCTTTTATTTCCTCTCTAAAAGTTATTATTATTTTTTAATTCCATTTTTTACAGGATTTACAGGATTGCTATTGTCACAAGGGTCCATTTCCACATCTCCCCAAGACAGGAGGCAGTATATCTCACCCTCTATCAAACCTTCATCTTATTCCACCAAAAGGACTCAGGTCCCCAGCCTCCCCTTAATGTTCTTCCCTTCCCCCACCTGAGTCCCCAAATCTGCTTGGACTATAGTAGTCCATTAGAAGTCACCCTTGTTGTCCTTTACTTTGTTTCTTAGAGCCTTTTTGTGAGTGATTCATTCAGTGTTCTAGAAGAGTGTTTCATATGCCACCAAATACCTGGGAAAATTTGCTCTGTAGAAACTACTGACTCCAGCAGTGGTTCACTGAACCCAGTTGATCCTAGGGGGTGGGGGGTAAGGAATCATCACTGCCTGGTAGGGGTAGATAACATAATGATTATGCAAAGATTCTCTCATGCCTGAGGCTTCAAAGTTCCAAGTTCAATCCCCTGTACCACCATAAGAAAGAGCTGAGCAGTGCTCTGGTTTAAGAAAAAAAAAAAGTAATTGGGGCAGAACCAAGATGGCAACTTAGAGACAACACCTGTTGTGAGCTCCAAAAAGAAGCAGCTTACAACCTGGGATTCTCTGAAGAGGGTAGGATATCTGGGCCAGCTGTGAAAGGGTAAATAAGGTGGGTGGGGGTTGGGTTACACACAAAAAAGAGTCCTATAACATACTCTTGGGCTGGCAAAGAAAAAAGTAATTATCACTGCCTCCGAAGATCAACCCTTATCTCCTTCAAGTGCATGGAGGATCTAGGCCTTAGAAGTCACACAGGTCTGTGGGGTCAGTTCTAGCCAAACACACCCAACTTCCAAACCCAGGTTCATGTCTCCCTGTTCTCTGGGGCAGGGACTGGAGCCTTCCACTGAGGTTTGCAAATGACAGGGCATCAAGACCAGCTCAGCCCATACCACTGTCCCACCCAGAAGACAATGATCTTGCCTTTGTACTCTACAGCACAGAGAAGAAACAAATATTGCTGTGATGGATCAGAGACTTGGGATCGTTGATTCCTCCAGAGCAACCCAGCCTCTCCTGACACGTATTTTTCATGAGGACAAGAGCTCCATTCAAGGGCTGGGGAGATAACATAACACTTGTGCTTTAGACTTCTATGCCTGAGGTCTTAAAGTCGCAGGTTCAATTCCCAGTACCACTATAAACCAGAGCTGACCAGTGCTCTGACTTCTCTCTCCCTTTTCTTTTTTCTTTTTTTTTTAATTTTTATTTATTTCCTTTTGTTACCCTTATTGTTTTATTGTTGTAGTTTTTGTTGGATAGGACAGAGAGAAATGGAGAGGGGAGGGAAAGACAGAGAGGGGTAGAGAAAGATAGACACCTGCAGACCTGTTTCACCACTAGTGAAGTGACTTCTCTGAAGGTAGGGAACCGGGGGCTTGAACCGGGATCCTTCTGCTGGTCCTTGCATTTTGTGCCACATACGCTTAACCTGCTGCACTACCGCCTGACTCCCCTCTCTCCCTTTTCTAAATAAAATAAATATAGATCCTCAAAATAAAATTTTTAGAGGTCCATTCAATGCAAATACAGGAACTGTGCTTGGGTTGGCTCTCTGCTTTCAGAATCACCCTTAATGGAAATTAAGGGCCAACCCCAGTGGGTGCCAACTCACTTGAGACATGCAGGACTTTCCATGGGAAGCACTGGAGGAGCTGACTTATCTTCAGACAAAGCCAAGGTCACTATTCAACACTATGCATTCATTCCATCCCTGCTGCCACTGCCACTGCCTGCCACCTCTCACCCGCCCACACCCCCTTGGACATCTTCACAACCTGTAAAAGTTCTTCCAATGCAACGTTGAGTAGCAAGATGTGTAATCAAGACAAAGGACACTCTTTTTTTTGTTAAATGTGAAAGATAGTTGAAAAGTAATTAAACTCTTTCTTTTTTAAAATTTTTTTTACTTTATTTGTATTAGATAGAGACAGAGAGAAATTGAGGGGAAAGGAAGATAGAGATGGAGAGAGACAGAGAGACACCTGCAGCCTTGTTTCACCACTCGTGAAACTTTGCCCCTGCAGGTGAGGACCAGGGGCTTGAACCCAGGTCCTTGTGCACTGCAGTGTGTAAGCTTAACCAGGTGCGCCACTGCCTGTCCCCTAAACCCTTTCTTGTAAGGATTCATCACCTGGCTCTGAAGGCATTTGTGAAAATGTCCTGAATAATAGCTCTCCCTTGAGAGCAAATATCTGTGTCTCCTAGGTGTGGCCAACAAGTGTGTGTGTGTCAGGGGGGAGTCCTTGTTATTAGTTTTTCCCTTATAAATGGAATCATTTAAAATGTCTAAACATAAATGTTAGATACTACTAATGTAACTGTGACATTGAAATAGATATACTGTGTGTAATTGTTTATAATTTTCAAGGGGCTTGCAGTAGCACATATGGTTAAGTGCAAATCACCAAATGCAATGGTCCAGGTTCAAGCCCCCGCTACCCACCTGCAAAGGTTCCACTTCACTAGTGGTGAAGCAGATCTCGAGGTGCCTATCTTCCTCTCCCTCATCTCTCTATTTCTCTCTGCCTTATCTAATAAAAAAATAAAAAGGAAAAAAATGAATGAAATGGCTACTGGGAGTTGTAGATTCATAGTGCTGGTACCAAGCCCAAGCAATAACTCTGGTGGCAATAAAAAGAAGGAAGGAAAGAAGGAATAATTTTCTTGTTGTTGTTGTTGTTGTTGTTATTCTTATTCTTCTTTCAATTTTTTAATTTTGTTTATTTATTTATTTATTGGGTAGAGACAGCCAGAAATCAAGGGGGAAAGGAGTGTTAGAAAGGGAGAGAGAGAGACACCTGCAACATTGCTTCACCACTTTTGAAGCTTTCCCCCTGTAGGTGGGGACCAGGGGTTCAAACCCAGGTCCTTGGGCATTATAATGTGTGCACTCAACCAGGTTTGCCACCACCCCATCCCTCTTCCCCTCCTCTTCTTCCTCCTCTTCCTCCTCCTCCTTCTCCTCCTCCTCCTCCTCCTCCTCCTCCTCCTTCTTCTTCTTCTTCTTTTTACTTTGATAGGACAGAAAGAAATTGAGAAGAAAGGAAGAGAAAGGGAGAAAGACACCTGCAGCTCTGCTTCACTATTCATGAAGTTTTTCCCTTCAGGTAGGAATAGAGGCTTGAACTTGGGCCTTTGTGCTTGGTAAACTGTGTGCTCAACTGGAGGTAATGGCAACCAACCCCACAAAAATAAGCTTAAGGTATAACTTTGCTATGTATTGACTTCATGATTTAATTTTATTTTTAAATATCATAATTTTAATTGAGGTCCTCAGTCCTTTAAAAACATTGCCCTTGTGCTCTACAGCCCATAAGAGGGGGACAGATGCTATGGAAATGGTATAGACTAAAATTCTAGGTGTGCCATTGGAATTGTACTCTAATGGGATAGGCAAGACCCAGTCTCTCATGAATAGTGTCCTAGATTAGTAGGATAGGGTTTACTAGGAGGCTGCAAAGCTCTTATAGAATTCAAAAGACAAAGGGTCATTTTCAGAGTTTCAGGATGGCAAAAACAGATTTTTCAAAGGAGTGTTACTTCATCTAGTTACTAGACCATGAATATGCTTTCAAAGGGTGGATCAAGTCTGAGAGCAAAGGTTATCGAGACGAGGGAACAGCATAGACAAAGACCAGAGATGTGGAAGTGCCCAGAACAATGGTAGAGAAGTTTAGGCTGGAAGAGCCATGAAGGCCTAGTGTGAGAACTCTTATGTGGGGGCATGTTAAGGGAATATGCCCTCACCATTATTTGCAATGGTGAAGAGCTGGAAACAAACTTATTGGCCGTGGGCAGATGAGTAGATAGAGAAGATGGGATAGAGACACATAGTGGAATACTACTCAGTCATAGTGTTTTTAAAGATGAAATTCTGACATTTTTATCAATGTGGAAAAACCTACAGGCTGTGCTTAAAGCAATAAGGCAGACAGAAAAAAAAGCAAGCAATGAGCAATTTCACTCACATGGGGAAATCAAATATAGGAAGTATGTAAAACAGAAACATACATCTAGAATGTAAGACCAAATGAGTGAGTTCCAGTGAGGAAGGGGTGAGGTATGAGGGGATCAAATGATTGGAACTGGATTTTTGGATGGGGGTGAACTCTATGGTATATGTATATATACATATATATAAATTTCTGATAATTTACACTTGTTCTCATATAATGTCATAAACCTATATTACTTCAATATTTGTGTAGCTTCAGTGGCATACACTCATCTCCTTTCAATTACATGAATAAAGATAGAGGGCATTGTGCTGAGTGAAACAAGTCAGCCAGGACACATAGAACAGATAAAGAAACCAAGTAAATAAGCAAAGCAAACCAACAGAGAAACTCTTAGACTACAAAAACAAAGTAGAAGTTACCAGAAGAGCCAAGGGAGCAGATAAAAGCAGCAAAGGGCCTGGTAATGTTGGACTGTGGTGACAAGCATTAGGTGGCATGCCCAAATGTTGACTTATCTATCCATACACCTTTGGATGAATCCATGTTGAAGAGCTGTGATATTGACATTGTGGCACTGTTGTGGGGATTGACAAAGTGAGGGAATGTCCTCTCTATATCAGAACTTAATACACCTCAGGACAACAAAGCCCATGGAAATATTAAGTCCAGCAAATGAGCCACAGTTGAGCAGATAGAATGAAGGCACCAGCTTACTCACTCACCATCCAGAAAGTCTTAATCCTCTGCTTTCTCCTGCTCCCTGAAGTTCAGTTCTGAATTTAGGTTTCACAAAAGGCACATGAGCAAAAGATTGACTGAGAATTCAGCAGCATTGTTCACTCTGAGAAAGAAAGAAAGAAAGAAAGAAAGAAAGAAAGAAAGAAAGAAAGAAAGAAAGAAAGCGGTTAGTCTTAAGAACCTAACCTGTCTGTAACTGAAAAATATAAAAATAAAAAATATGTTAAACCTTAAACATGTCAAGGTTAAAAAGCTTTTAAAAGATGAGAAGTAACCCAGATGCCCAACAACAGTGAGTGATTAAGAAAGTTGGGTTCTGTATGTACCATGGAATGTTACTCTGCTATCAGAAAGGATGGAATCCACTCTTAGGTGGGACTCATCTTGTATGGGACTTGAAGTTATCCTGTTAAGTGACATAAGCCAGGAGGAGATGGATGAATACCAGATGACCTCACTCATAGCTGAAACTTTAGAAACAAAGACAGAAAGGGAAAACACAGGGTGAAACTTAGATAGGATATGGTCTGCTGCAGAAAAGCCAATGACTCAGGGATGGCAGAGGCTGAGGAAGGTTGGAAACAGGATACCTATGATGTAAGAGGACTTTAGTTGGTGGTGGGAGTGGTGTGTAAGGACATCCCATGATGAAAGCAACTCAGCCTCCCCACAGTTGTCATGGTCCCCCAAGACATGTCCCTGGACCCTCCCCCCCCCATTGAATCCCTTTCAGACTGGAGAGGACCATTCATAGTAACCAAAGACTGTCCCACCCTCTCCATCACATGAGAAAAGACAGGGCCTGTCCTCACAGTCACACACCAAACAGCGTCAAAGAGACTATTGGAGAAATGGACACTGCAGAGCACAGATTGCACTCGTGTGAGGTCCCTGCCAGCCTTCAGGGATACATGCCATGCATACTATCGGGCCACCAGAAGGACATGGGACCAACCTCCTCAGACACATTGGACATTTGCAAAGTTCTAAAGGCCAACAGGGGCACCATCTGTCCACTTCTCACATACTGCCCCGGGAAATGCTAGTGCCTAGATACCAGATTGTACTGGAAAACCTGGACTTGGACTTGCAAATAGCCTTTATCATTTTATCCAAGTTGGTGATTACTCCAATGTTGAATTGTTTTTCTGTGGCTGCAAGGGCCATGAGGACAATGCCTCCTTTTCCAAACAAGTGGGCTTAAAATGAAGGTTTTTGCACAGTTGTGTGGTGGTTGAATTAGAACTCTAATGTTCTTTGCCAATACCAGACTTCATGTGATAAAGGATTTTTGTTTCTTGTTTCTTTTTTTTTTTTTTTGCTTTTTTGCCTCCAGAGTTATCATTGGGGTTATGAACCTGCACTATGAATCCACTGCTCCTGGAGGGTTTTTTTACATTGTTGTTGCTGCTGCTGTTGTTGGGTAGAACAGAGAGAAATCGAGAGAAGAGTGGAAGACAGAGGGGCGAGAGAAAGATAGACATCTGCAGACCTGCTTCACCACTTGTGAAGCAACCCTCCTGCAGGTGGCGAGCCAGGGTCTTGAACTGGGATCCTTGCTCTGGTCCTTGTACTTTGCACTATGTGCGTTTAATCTGGTGTACTACCGTCCAGTCCCAGGATTATTTTTTTTACGTATTTACATTTCCATGGTTGTTTCATCCCAAATCACCACTCAACTCTGACTATTGGTAATGCTCAGGATTGAACCTGGGGCCTCATACACATTCTTTGTGTTACACTCTCTTGCAATGTCCCCGTGATTTTTTTTTAATTATTATTAAAAATGAGGATTGTTGGGTAGGGCTGATAGCAAAGTGGTTATGTGAAAAGACCTTCCTGCCTGAGGCTCTGAGGTCTCAGATTCTGAAGTCTCAGATTCTTTCCCAGCCAGAGCTGAGCGGTGCTTAGGTCAAAAACAAAAACAGCAACTCAGGAGGCCATAAAGCAAGGCTGAGGAGACAGCATAATGGTTCTGCAAAGACTTCCATGCCTGAGATTCTTAAGTTCCAAGATTCAATTCCCAACACCATCATAAGCCAGACTTGAGACTGGCTCTCTCTCTCTCTCTCTCTCTTTCTCTCTCTCTCTCTTATGTGTGTTTGTGTGTTTCTCCTTATAAAAAATGAATTTTCTTACCATTGACTGTAAACCATTAATCCCCCAAAAAAGAAAAAAATGAAAATGAAAAATACATTTTAGAAAAATAGGAGACTAGTCTTGACGCTTCTTTTTTTATGCATCTGTAATTCCTGTGCCAGCAGTCAGTCTTTGAGAAAAAAGCAAGAGTATCTTTCAAATCTGATGAACCTTCAGTGAATCTAACGAAGGTGGTGTTTGTTTGATTGAATCCTGGATAAGATCACTAAGACAATCACTTTGATCTTGGTTAAATGACCTGTATCTCTCCAGCCTCTAGTTTCTTCATAAAATGTGATGTCAAGGTACATTTCTTAAAAGACTTCTCTATGTGTTGAAAAGGGGGAAAAAAATAACTGGATAGTGGCATACCTAGTTGAGCATACACACTACCATGCACAAGGACCCAGACTCAAGCCACCAGTCCCCAGCTGCAGAAGAGAAGCTTCATGAGTGGTGTCTCTCTTTCTCTCTCCCTCTCTATCTCCCCTTTCTCTTTCAATTTTATTTGTCTTTATAAAAAGGAAAGAAAGGTGCCAGGAGGTGGTGCACCTGGTTGAGTGCACATGTTACAGTGTGCAAGGACCCAGGTTCAAGGCCCCAGTCCCTACCTGTAGGGGTAAAGCTTCACAAGTGATGAATTAGTATTGCAGGTGTCTCTCTGTCACTCTCTCTCTCTAGCTCCCCCTTTATCGCAGCTTCTGGCTATCTCTATCCAATAAATAAATAAAAATAATTTTTAATTTAAATATAGAAAAAGAGACAAGGAGAGGAAAAGAGAAAGGGGTGGGAGGAATGACCACCAGGTGCTGTGATTTCATGGTTCAGATGCCAAGTTCCAGCAATATCCCTGATGACAACTAAAAAATAAAAGAAGAATTTTTTTAAAAGGACAGTGCAGAGTCCAGCTCTGCGGCAGTCCAATGGAAGAGAGGGAAATGAATGCAGTACAAGCTCAGGTAGAAAGTTTAGGAAGTAGACCCACTAATACAGAAGAAATAATATCTAATATAGAATTAAAATAACCCACTCTTTCAATTTGAAGATGAGGAAAAGGAAAGGTTTAGAAAGAATGAAGTGACTCACTGTGAAAATGCAGACTCTATCAAAAGGTCAAATGTACAAATTATAGGAATTCCTGAGAAAGAGGACAGGGTGAGAGGAAAAGAGACCATATTCAGGAAAATTTTAGCTGAGAATTTTCCTCACTTAGGCAATGCTCAGAACATAGCCATTAAAGAGACAGGTTTCACCCAGGTACTTAAATACAAAACAACCAACACTAAGGCAGATTAATGTAAAACTATCTATCAAAACTCAATGACTAGGGGGAAAAAGTTGCAGGCTGCTAGGGAAAGGAAAGAAGTGATATACAAATATATAGTTATCACTCTTTCATTATACTTCTCTTCACAAACCCTAGAGGCAAAGAAAGCATGGAATGACATATTCAAAGTACTAAAAGAGAAGAAATTCCAGTCACTGATCTTGTATACTACAAAATCATCCTTCAAATGTGTGTGAGAAATAAAGGTCTTCGCAAATATAAAAAAATCTAAAGGAATTTGCTATCACCAACCCCACCTTATAAGAGTTACTGAAAGGAGTCCCACAAGAAAAGAGTAAGCAAGGTACACATTCTAAGTGAGGTGAACAGCAGTAGACTAGAACTGAAAACACAATAAAAAAAGAATAACAAAACAGTAAAGGGGAGGGGAGTAACGGGCAGAAATAAACCCACACGTGTAGACACTTTACACACAACAAAGGGGTAAAAAATGCCCAACTGGAAAAAGGTCTTTTTAACAAAAAGTGCTGTGAGAACTGGACCACCACTTGTAGAAAAATGAAATTAGACCACCAATTAACATGATACACCAAAATTAGCTCAAAATGGGTCAAAGATCTGGATATTAGACCAAAAACTATAAGGTACATAAAAGATATTGATAAAACATTTCATGACATTAACATTAAAGATGTATTTGGAGAATCCACCACATGGGCAAGGGAAGCAAACAAACAAAAAGATTGAACAAATGGGTCTATATCAAATTAAAAATCTTCTGCACATCAGAAGAAAATTCCCTAAGGACAAACAGGAAACTTAGAAACTGGGAGAAAATATTCACACACTACATTTCAAACAAGCAGTTGGCATTAAACATCTACAAAGAACTCATACAGCTCAACAAAAAGTAAAAGAATAACCCAATTTAAGAGTAGGCAGAGGGAGTTGGGCAGTAGTGCAGTGGGTTAAGCACACGTGGCGCAAAGCAAGGACCAGCATAAGGATCCTGGTTCCAGCCCCCGGCTCCCCCACCTGCAGGGAGGTTGCTTCACAAGTGGTGAAGCAGGTCTTCAGGTGTCTATCTTTCTCTCCTCCTCTGTCTTCCCCTCTTCTCTAGCTTTTGCTCTGTCCTATCCAACAACAATGACATCAAGAACAACAATAATAACTATAACAATAAAACAACAAGGGCAATAAAAGGAAATTTAAAAAGTTTAAATCTTTTAAAAAATTTTAAAAAGAAAAAAAAAGTAGGCAGAATGTTAGCTTTTGGGCTCAGGCAAAAATTAGGAAAATCATGGGCCCCTTGGAATATACCTAAAATAGACTTCCTAGCTTTTTCCAAAATGGAGACCCAAAATCACATCTGCTATATTCTTACCTTTAGGTTCCTGATTATTAAACAACTTGTTCTGCTTTATATCTTAATGCTTTTCAGCCATCAAGTTGCAGATGCTACCATGGCACCAACCTCACTTCCCTGGGCAAATGACCTCACTAGTGAGTCCTGGAACCCCACCTCTCCAGAGCCCTGCCCAACTAAAGAAAGATAGAAACAGGCTGAGAGTATGGATTTACCTTCCACTGCCCGTGTCAAATGGAAAAGCAATTACAGAAGCCAGACCTCCCACCTCTATACCCCATAATGATTCTGGGTCCATGATCCCAGAGGGATAAAGAATAGGAAATCTTCCAATGGAGGGGATGGAATACAGAACTCTGGTGGTGGGAATTGTGTGGAATTGTACCTCTCTTATCCTATGGTCTTGTCAATCATTATTAAATTAATTTAAAAAGTGGGCAGAAGATATGAATAGACAGTTCTCTAAAGAAGCCCATAGATGTATACGAAAATGCTCCAATTCACTCATGACCAGAGAAATGAAAATTAAAATCAATTGAGGTACTACCTCACATCTGTGAAAATGGCTTTCATTAACAAAACAGGAGAGGATAAATGTTGGAAAGAATGTGGAGAGAAAGGAACTCTATTATACTGATGATAAGAATAAAAACTAGTACAACCACTATGGAAAACAGTATGAAGAATCCTTAAACAAATACAAAAGAAAATACTTTATGATCCAGCAATTCTGCTCCTAGGCATTTATCAAAAAAAGATAACAACACTAATTAAAAGGGAAATATGTATCCCCATGTTCATAGCTGCCTTATTCATAGTAGCCAAAATGGAAGCAATCAAAATTCCCTTCAACAGATGACTGGATAAAAATTTATGGGATATATACTCAATGGAATACTACTCAGCAATAAAAAATGATATTGGGTCCTTTGGGTTAAAATGGATGGAACTGAAGAAGACTATGCTTAGTGAAGCAAGTATAAAGGACAACTACAGGATGGTTTCACTTATATGTGAAATTTAGAGAACTGAACATAGAAACTTGAAAACAAACAAACAAAAATTCACCCCATACTCAAGACTGTGGAAAACTATAGTGGTTATCTAGGGGGCTGGGGGAGGACACAGGTGCTTGGTGGTAGGAAAGGTGTGAAACCATAATGCTGTTAATTTATAATCTCATAAATCACTATTAACATGTCAGGAGGGAATAGATTTAATATTCCAAGCTCTCTAATTGCCTAAAGCATAGCTCTGAGTATACATATTTTCTTTACCTTAAGTATTTTAATGTTTCAGATCTGTAAGATGATCAAATTCTGACACTGGGCTTAAATTGTTCAAGGAGCTCTAAAAATATATTTATATATATAGTTTTTTAAAATAATATCTAAGTTACCCACAATATTAGGCCAGATAGATCAAAACCATTTGGCCCTGTCTGTATCTAAGTTTTGATTAGGAGATACTCTAAAGGGCACAAAGCACAATGAGATCAAGTATATTATGATCTGTCATAATTCTTTTTTTAGTTCCTATTTATTAATCATTTTCTCCTGATTTATATCTTACTGCCTTTCAGCCACCAAGT
Source organism: Erinaceus europaeus (assembly GCF_950295315.1). NCBI lineage: Eukaryota > Metazoa > Chordata > Mammalia > Eulipotyphla > Erinaceidae > Erinaceus > Erinaceus europaeus. The sequence goes on from NC_080168.1 coordinate 70,640,433, forward strand.
TGCAGGCACTAGTATGATTCTATCCTGAGTTCCCTGTGCAGACAACCTCACCTATGTGTCCCAGGACTTTACCTCTGCAGAGTCCTACCCAACTAGCAAAAGATAGAAACAGGATGGGGGTATGAATCAACTTGTCAATGCCCATGTCCAGTGGAGAAGCAATTACAGAAGTCAGGACTCCCAACTTCTGCACCCTAAAAAGAATTTTGATTCATACTCCTGAGGTGGGGGGGAGAAATGGCAGGGGGAGGATGACCAGAGGGCTCTGAACTCCAACTCCATCAGGACCCAGAGAGAGAAGAGTTTAAAAGGAAGGGTATTTGTGAGTAGTAATAGGTGTGATTCATAAAGGAAGAGAAGGTAGGACCATGGAAAAAAATGGACAAATATATACAAATATAGATAGATAGTTATAGAAGTAATAGTCAACCCATACCTGCAACCTTGGGAGAACTACTGCAGTTTCCAATGTAGGAAATAGGGATACAGAACTCTGATGGTGGGGAATGGTGCATAATTATACCCCTGTTATATTATAATTTCATAAACCTCTATTAAGTCACTTATAAAATTTTAAGAAGAAAAGGAGAAAAAATAAAAAGAAAGTGTGTTTTAAAAGCAAAAGTCCTTAGAAGACTACACTGCTATGCTTCCCAGTCTCTCAAAAGAATTCCTACCAAGAAGTTGCAAAGATTCCAAAAAATTATACATCTAGATGCATGTAAAATGAGGGGGTTTTGCACAGAGAGTAAAAATGGATTTTTTGTTATTCTATTTAACTCAGATACTGTGAACATTTCACCAAGAACCTTTATGAACAAGGCTTATTTCTCCTAAAATACAAATACAGTGCTGAGAATATTCAAGATGAGCTGTTTTCAAATCCTAGTGGTGTTTGTCCGTGACTATATGCCTTGTTCAATATCTGCAGATACTGTGAATCTTTCTCTCACCAAACCTTTATGCAGAGAGGTCAACTTTTGGCCCCAGGAAAAGCACACAACCAACTTGCCTCCAGAGCTACAACCATTGGTGTTGGCAACAGGATTCTAGTTCAGCAAACTGGGTGCCCCACCCACCAAGAGAATCCCAGGAATCTAATCTCCCTAGCATGGGTTGGTGGTGGGGAGCAGCCATTACCTTTGAGAAAGGACACTGAGCTTCCATTGCCTCTAGGGAGGCTGGGTTTGGGGAATCATGTCACTTACCACACCAAGAGCTTCCTTTTCCCTCCCAGCACACAACTGCTGCCCTACAAGGTGTGAACTGAAAGAGATGCTCATTCTAATTTTTTTTTATTTTAAACTTGAATACATTTTTTTTAATCTAAAAGTGTTTTTACAATCATGAGGTCATGAGTTTAATCCTTGGCATTGCATGTGCCAGGAATGGTCCTGTGGTTCTCCCCTCTCTCTGTCATTAATCAAAGAAAGAAAGAAAGAAAGAAAGAAAGAAAGAAAGAAAGAAAGAAAGAAAGAAAGAAAGAAAGAAAGAGAAGGAAGGAAGGAAGGAAGGAAGGAAGGAAGGAAGGAAGGAAGGAAGGAAGGAAGGAAGGAAGGAAGGAAGAAAGGTGAAAGAGACAGAGAGGGGGGAAATGGATAACTGTGTTATTGAGGCCAGGTGGTGGTGGCTCATTTGGTAAAGCACATATGTTACCATGTGTGAGGACTCAGGTTCAAGGCCCCCTGGTACCCAGCTTCAGGTAGGGAAGCTTCACAATCAGTAGAGCAGTGCTGTAGGTATGTTTCTCCCCATCTCCCTCTCTGTTTCTATCTCTTTCTGCCGCTTACACTCTATCTTAAAAAGGTGGCCACTAAGAGTGGTGGAATCCTATAGGCATTGAGGCCCAATAATAATCCTGGTGACAAAAAAAAAAGTGTCCTGAGGTCCCTGATTCAAAACTGTGATGTTGGTTTGAAACCTAAAGAAAAATCTGAAATCCTGCTATGTTCCTCAGTGCTAACCAAAGAGCTCCCTGTCTCTGCAAATCTCTGATGCCTGGGCCCTTCATCTATTCTATCTCTAAGTTTCTAACTCTCCCGGAAGTCCAGGAAGCCATCACCATCAGGGGCAGGGGTGGGTGTAAGACCTGGGAGTCTAGAGACAGGTAAAGAGGGGTGCTTCCATTTTCAAGGGACACTTCTGCACTGCTGATCTCCAGAGTGTTTTTCACAAGTGTAGGACCAATTTACGCTAGAAATGGATCTACCCTATCTGATCCTCACTGAACCCAGTATCACACTCATAGTCTTAGTCATTCCTTTCCTCTAAAATTTTTGTAAGTAGTTGACTTTTTTTTCTGATAGAGGGTAAGAGACAGAGAAGAAAGAGATTGAGAGATACTGCAGCACTGCTCCACTGCTTGTGAAGCTTCCCCTCTTGCAGGAGCTCCCATGTAGTTCCCCAAGGCTAGAACCCAGGTTCTCACTCATCATAACATGTAAGTTCCACCATGTGAGCCACCTGCTGGCCCCAACCTTCTAGATCTTTCTGTGGTTGTACAGAAAACCCTTCATTCATCATGATAAGCTGAACACAGCTCTGGATGAGGAAGGATTACTTTCAAGATGTATTTCACGCAAGACTTCAATCTGGTGAATGATTGTATGTGTCTCACACACCCTGAAAGGCTTACATTTAATTTCAACATAATCACTTAAAAGGAGAGATGTCTAAAGAACACATACAGAATATTTCACACTTCCACTCTGCAAAACCACTCAGTTGGATAGACAAGAGGTTTGGAAGCAGTATCATGATATGAATAGATATGGACCTTAGGTCAAATAGATGGGGTTTATAGTTAACAGTATTCATATACTTTCCTCATATTTGGAAGCTACTTTATAGCCTAATCCATCTTTCTAGTCCTATTCTCAATTCTGACACCATCTTCCCAGACAAGACTTTTAGCCCACCTGTATCTTAGGAAAAATTATAAGTCATGGGCTCCTTGACATATACCTAAAATAGACTTCCTAGCTTCTTCCCACAGGAAGACCCTTAGTTTCATTTTCTCTATTCTTACCTTTGGGTTCCTATTTATTAAACAATTTGTCCTGCTTTATATATTACCACCTTTCAGCCACCGAGTTGCAGAGGCTACCATGATGACATCCTGACTTCCACAGGCAGGCAACCTCACCAATATGTCCTGGAACCCCACCTCCCCAGAGCCCTGCCCCACCAAGGAAAGGTAGAAACAGGTATGGATCAACTTGCCAATGTCAATGTTCAGTGGAGAAGCAGTTACAGAAGCCATACCTTCCACCTCCTGCACCCCATAAAGAATTTTGGTCCATACCCCTAGAGGGATAAAAAAAATGAAGCTTCCAATGGAGGGGATGGGATATGGGACTGATGGTAGGAACTGTATGGAATTGTAACCCTCTCATTCTACAGTCTTTTTAATCAATATTAAATCACTAATAAATTAAAAGAAAGAAAGAAAAAAGCAGCAGCAGCATTAAACTAACTCATAAATTTCCTTCCTTCACCCTCATAATAGTCAGGTAATCTATCTTCTAGTCTACATAACAGAGCCAAGGAAAAGCAGAAAATTTAAGGAAAGTGCTCCAGATGCAGTTATGGGTCAAAACACAGGTGAGCAGGGCCTGGCCAGGTTGAGTATTACATCCAGTAGGGCCTGGCCAGGTTGAGTATTCCATCCAGTAGGAGGCATCAGATCATCCTGGGAGTGAACACCATGATGATTTAGAGTTCTAAATATCATTCATCAATAACCAATATAGGAGGAAAAAATAACCAAGATAGGGGGTCAGGAGATGACTCATCAGGTAAATCACAATTTACCATGCATAATGAGCTGGGTTAGAGACCCCTAACACCATATGGGAGCACCTCACAAGAGAAGCTTCATAAGCAGTGGAGTACTGTTATGCTGCCTGTCCTTTATCTGTCTTTGTCTGTCTCCCCATCTTTATTTGTCTCAAACCTTCTATCTAGAAACAGAATTTTTTTTGAAGAGTCCACTGGGAGCCATGGAATCATGCAGGCATGGGAACCCCAACCCCCTGGGATAACTCTGGTAGCATAATAATAATAATAACAATCAATATAGTCAAAGCTAGCAAAGAATGCTTGCCTACTATAATATCAAAGAATGCATCTAAACATGCAAAATGTGATTTATATATTAAGGTCCTCTAGAGAAACAAAATAAATAGAATGTAGATGTGAAATTTGAAGATACACATTCACCTCTATGTTTATAGATGCATTATTCACAATAGTGAATGAGTGAAAACAGCCTAAATGCCCATCATCAAATGACTGGCAAAAGAAGTTGAAAAATATATTCCATGGAATATTATTCTGCAATCAAAAAAGATGATACTGTATCCTTTGGGACAAAATGGATGGAACTGGAGATGATTATGGTTAGTGAAGTAAGTAAAAAAGTGCAGAGACAACTCAGGATGATTTGAATCATAGTGGAATCTAGAGAACTGAAACACATGAACTTGAAAAAGAAAAGAGGGGGAAGTAAACTGTCTAAAGACTTTGTGAGACTTCTAGTAGTTATTGTTGGGAGAGTTGGAGCAGAGAATTTTGGTAGTAGCTACAGTGTTGAACTGTATATCCTGTCATATTACCATCTTATAAGGCATTATTAACCATTAAAACGTGGCTTTTAAAAAAGGAAGAATTTAGATGTGACAGATAGGCATAACAATTAGATAGAAATTAGATAGATGATAATGATAGTGATAGATGATATAGATAGATTAGGTAGATGTATAGATTATTGATATTATAGATAGAAGATAAATAGAGACAGATTGGATGGATGGACAGGTGGATGGGTGGATACAGGGGCAGAGCTTGAGCTATACAAAGAGAAACAGAGATCTAGCCTATGGAGCCATTTAGTTTATGATCATAACAACGGTGTTACTGTGGAGCACATTTATAATGTGTAGGGCAGTCCAGCAGCTAGAAACTCAAGGAAGAGTTGGGTTACATCTGACAGGGACTCAGAGGTAACATAGGCTCCTGTGCTAAATATGACTATGAATTGATGTGGTAAACAATTAATTGTATTGACATATTTTCTTCAAGCTTGGGAGCTACTTTCTGCCCCAATACAGCTTTCTAGTCCTATTTTCAACTCTGACACAATCTTCTCAAACAAGACTCTAAGCCCACCTGTATGTTAGGTATCAGGCTCAGGCAAATATTATGAAAGTCATGGGTCCCTTAGAACATACCTAAAATTGACTTCCTAACTTCTCCCCACACAAAGATCCTTAGTTCCATCTACTATATTCTTACCACTAGGTCCTGTTTATTAAACAATAGTTCTGTTTTATAACTTACCAACTTTCAGCCACAAAGTTGCAGATGCTACCAAGATGCCATCCTGACTTCCCTGGGCAGACAATCTCACCAATGTGTCCTGGAATCCCACCTCCCCAGAGCCCTACCCCACTAGGAAAAGATATAAACAGGCCAGAGGTATGAATTGACCTGCCAATATCCATGTTCAGTAGAGAAGCAATTACAGAAGCCAGACCTTCCAACTTCTGCACCCCATAAAGAATTTTGGTCCATACCACCAGAGGGATTAAGAACAGTGAAGCTTCAATCAGCCAAAAAGACTTAACAATCATTAACATCTATGCACCCAATGAGGGACCATCTAAATACGTCAAGCACTTACTGAAAGAATTTCAAAAATATATCAATATTAATACAATAATAGTGGGAGACTTCAATACCCCACTCTCACACTTAGACAGATGAACAAAGCAGAGAACCAACAAAGATCCAAGAGAATTGAATGAAGAGATTGACAGACTAGACCTCTTGGACATTTTCAGAGTCCTTCACTCCAAAAAACTGGAATACACCTTCTTTTCAAATCCACATAACACATACTCAAGGATAGACCACATGTTAGGCCACAAAGACAGCATCAATAAATTCAAGAACATTGAAATCATCCCTAGTATCTTCTCAGACCACAGTGGAGTAAAACTAACATTTAACAACAGACAGACAATTATTAAAAGTCACAGAATTTGGAAACTAAACAACATACTCCTTAAGAACCACTGGGTCAGAGATTCACTCAAGCAGGAAATTCAAATGTTCCTGGAAACAAATGAAAATGAAGACACAACCTATCAAAATATTTGGGACACAGCTAAAGCAGTACTGAGAGGGAAACTTATAGCCATACAATCACATATTAAACACCAAGAAGAAGCTCAAATGAATGACCTTACGGCACACCTCAAGGACTTAGAGGAAGAGGAACAAAGGAACCCTAAAGCATCCAGAAGGACAGAAATCACTAAAGTTAGAGCAGAAATAAACAACATCAAAAATAAAAGAACCATACAAAAGATCAATGAAGCCAAATGTTGGTTCTTTGAAAGAAACAAAATTGACAAACCCCTAGGCAGACACACCAAAAAAAAGAGAGAGAAGACTCAAATTAATAGAATTGTAAACGATGGAGGAGATATCACAACTGACACCACAGAAATCCAGAGAATCCTGCGAAACTTCTATAAAGAACTATACGCCACCAAGCTAGGGAATCTGGAAGAAATGGAACAATTCCTAGAAGCATATCCCCTTCCAAAACTGAACCAAGAAGAACTACAAAATCTAAATGCACCAATCACAGACAAAGAAATTGAAACTGTTATTAAGAACCTCCCCAACAACAAAAGTCCTGGACCAGATGGCTTCACAAACGAATTCTACAAAACTTTCAGGAAATAGTTAGTACCCATACTGCTTAAGCTTTTCCATAAGATTGAAGAAACAGGAATACTCACTTCCACCTTCTATGAAGCCAACATCACCCTGATACCAAAAGCTGATAAGGACAGAACAAAAAAGGAAAACTACAGACCAATATCTCTGATGAACAAAGATGCCAAAATATTAAACAAGATCTTGGCCAACCGGATACAGCAATGTTGTTTTCGCCAGGCTGGCTTTACGGGCGGGTAACAGACGACCCGGGACTCATGGCTGGGTTGTACGCAGTATCTCTTTATTCATGCAGGACGCAGAGCAATCTATACCAAGCTAAGCTAAAACTAACACAACTACCAACTAACTAAACAAACAATGTTGTCCTTACATACTTTCCAAGTAGGGTGTAAACAAGATGTGACATACAGAGGGTGGAGAGAAAAGTGACTGGTTAAAATCAGGGTGTGACAAGGAGAGGGGGCGGAGCAGGCAAGAATTCTACCACTGAACCACCAATGCCCTGGAGGGAGGGTGGTGCTTTATGTAAATGTAAAAGTGATTTATGTAAATAGACTGAGGTAGTGGTTATGTAAATAGAATACAGTAGTTATGTAAAGAGAATACAGTGTTAAGCAGGGAGTATTAAACTAATGAAACAGAAGGGGTTTTTAGAAGCATACCAACAATTCCCCCTTTCTTTTTAACTAATGGCCATAGTATCAGGATTGCGGGGCACTTTGTGAGGCAGGGAGACTGATAAGAGGCACACCTTTTGGGGTTCTACTGTCCCTCCTTGCTCAACCTCTCTGTGGAGAGAGACACTAACAGGATTGGCACACCCCTCAAGCTCAAGCCCTTCCAAGCTCAGCCACATCCTCACAATTCCCCAACGTCTCTCTCTTACTTTATGGCCATATATAACTGGGTCGATGTCTGTAAAAGGCTTTATCTCTGTCAGAGGAATAGCAGTGTAGGGGTTACCCGCCCGTGAAGCCAGCCCAGCGAAAACAACACAGCAACATATCAAAAAGATTGTTCATCATGACCAAGTGGGATTCATCCCAGGAATGCAAGGCTGGTTCAAAATCCGTAAGTCAATCAATGTCATTCACCATATCAATAAAAGCAAAGCCAAAAACCACATGATTATCTCAATAGATGCAGAGAAAGCCTTTGACAAAATCCAACACCCATTCATGCTCAAAACTCTACAAAAAATGGGAATAGATGGGAAATTCCTCAAGATAGTGGAGTCTATATATAGCAAACCTACAGCCAACATCATACTCAATGGACAGAAGCTGAAAGTATTCCCCTTCAGATCGGGGACTAGACAGGGCTGTCCACTGTCACCGTTACTCTTCAACATAGTATTGGAAGTTCTTGCCATAGCAATCAGGCAAGAGAAAGAAATCAAAGGAATACAGATTGGAAGGGAAGAAGTCAAGCTCTCACTATTTGCAGATGATATGATAGTATACATAGAAAAACCTAAAGAATCCAGCAGAAAATTACTGGAAGTTATTAGGCAATATAGCAAGGTGTTAGGCTACAAAGCAAATGTACAAAAATCAATGGCATTTCTTTATGCAAACACTAAATCTGAAGAAGAAGACATCCAGAAATCACTCCCATTTACTGTTTCAGCAAAATTAATCAAATACCTAGGAATAAAGTTGACCAAAGAAGTGAAAGACTTGTATGCTGAAAACTATGAGTCGCTACTCAAGGAAATAGAAACTGATACCAAGAAATGGAAAGATATCCCATGCTCATGGATTGGAAGAATAAATATCATCAAAATGAATATTCTCCCCAGAGCCATATACAAATTTAATGCAATACACATCAAAGTTCCACCAAGCTTCCTTAAAAGAATAGAACAAACACTACAATCATTTATCTGGAACATGAAAACACCTAGAATTGCCAAAACCATCTTAAGGAAAAGAAACAGAAATGGAGGCATCACACTCCCAGACCTTAAACTATATTATAAAGCCACCATCATCAAAACAGCATGGTACCGGAACAAAAATAGGCACACAGACCAGTGGAACTGAATTGAAAGCCCAGAAATAAATCCCCACACCTATGGACATCTAATCTTTGATAAGGGGGCCCAAAGGATTAAATGGAAGAAGGAGGCTCTCTTCAATAAATGGTGCTGGGAAAACTGGGTTGAAACATGCAGAAGAATGAAATTGAACCACTTTATCTCACCAGAAACAAAAATCAACTCCAAATGGATCAAAGACCTAGATGTCAGACCAGAAACAATCAAATACTTAGAGGAAAACATTGGTAAAACACTTTCCCACATACACCTCAAGGACATCTTTGATGAATCAAACCCAATTGCAAGGAAGACTAAAGCAGAAACAAACCAATGGGACTACATCAAATTGAAAAGCTTCTGCACATCCAAAGAAACTATTAAACAAACAAAGAGACCCCTCACAGAATGGGAGAAGATCTTCACATGCCATACATCTGAAAAGAAACTAATCACCAAAATATATAAAGAACTCAGCAAACTTAGCACCAAAAAAGCAAATGACCCCATCCAAAAATGGGCAGAGGATATGAACAAAACATTCACCTCAGAGGAGATCCAAAAGGCTAACAAACATATGAAAAACTGCGCTAGGTCACTGATTGTCAGAGAAATGCAAATTAAGACAACACTAGGATACCACCTCACTCCTGTAAGAATGGCATACATCAAAAAGGACAGCAGCAACAAATGCTGGAGAGGTTGTGGGGACAGAGGAACCCTTCTGCATTGCTGGTGGGAATGTAAATTGGTACAGCCTCTGTGGAGAGAAGTCTGGAAAACTCTCAGAAGGCTAGACATGGACCTTCCATATGATTCAGTAATTCCTCTCCTGGGGTTATACCCCAAGGACTCCATAACACCCAACCAAAAAGAGGTGTGTACTCCTATGTTCATAGCAGCACAATTCATAATAGCTAAAACCTGGAAGCAACCCAGGTGCCCAACAACAGATGAGTGGCTGAGAAAGCTGTGGTATATATACACAATGGAATACTATGCAGCTATCAAGAACAATGAACCCACCCTCTCTGACCCGTCTTGGATGGATCTAGAAGGTATTATGTTAAGTGAGCTAAGTCAGAAAGATAAAGATGAGTATGGGATGATCCCACTCATCAACAGAAGTTGAGGAAGAAGATCTGAAAGGGAAACTAAAAGCAGGACCTGACCAAATTGAAAGTAGGTCACCAAAGTAATAACCCTGAAGTGAGGGGTAGACATGCAGCTTCCTGGGCCAGTGGGGGGTGGCAGTGGGTGGGAGGGATGGGTCACAGTCTTTTGGTGGTGGGAATGGTGTCTATGTACACTCCTAGTAAAATGTAGTCATATACATCACTAGTTAATTAATATGAGAGGGGGAAAATTAATTGTATGTCTCGATGTTTTTCAAAACACAAACTGAATCTTTTCTAAATATATGCAGTGTAATTGATATGCAGACTCTCTCAAAAGCCTAGACCAAGTAGATCAGAAGCAACCAATAGCACAGATATATACAAGATACTGGGTATTGTACAGCAAACCATAACAAAAGGACTTTTCAAAGTTAACCCAATTACCAAATAATGTGATGATAACATTAACTATCGAGTGTCTTTTTGAACCCTAAGACAGCAGGAACCTCACATCTCTACTATAGAGCCTCTACTTCCCCCAGTCCTGGAACCCTTGGATAGGGCCCACTTTCCCGTATGCCTCTCCCAATCCATATCAAATAATATTGCATCTGCCGATCACAACCTAACCAACACAACGATTGCCACTTCAACATGCTTCACTTCAGACTGTGTCCAGAGACTTCACGTGTGGAATGACAACCCTTCAGCTTCATTACTCGGGTGAGACCTTTCCTTTCATAGTATACTCTAATTCCATCTCAGGTGGTTCACTTTCTAACAAAGTCCCAAAACCTAGATATACACCAGTTTCTGTGAGAGAGAGCATATGTTCACACGTATCCGTAAACTACTGCAAAATATATACCTGAAAGCAGAAGTACACTAGAGTTTGCAGTGAGTATCCCCCTAACACTTCCTCTCCACTATTCCAAGCTTTGGGTCCATGATTGCTCAACAACTTGTTTGGCTTCGTATGTTAACTCTCTTTTCAGTCACCAGGTTCCAGATGTCATCAGGATGCCGGCCAGGCTTCCCTGGACTGAAGACCCCACCAATATGTCCTGGAGCTCCGCTTCCCCAGAGACCCACCCTACTAGGGAAAGAGAGAGGCAGACTGGGAGTATGGACTGACCAGTCAACGCCCATGTTCAGCGGGGAAGCAATTGGAGAGGCCAGACCTTCTACCTTCTGCAACCCACAATGACCCTGGGTCCATGCTCCCAGAGGGATGGAGAGTGGGAAAGCTATCAGGGAAGGGGGTGGGATATGGAGAGTGGGTGGTGGGAATTGTGTGTAATTGTACCCCTCCTACCCTATGATTTTGTTAATTAATACTTTCTTAAATAAAAAAAAAAGAATAGTGAAGCTTAGGGGCTGGGCGGTGGCACACCTGGTTGAGCGCACATGTTACAATGTACAAGAACCCAGGTTCTAGTCCCCAGTCCCCAACTGCAGTGGGAGGAAGCTTCACAAGTGGTGAAGCAGTGCTGCAGGTGTCTTTGTTTCTCTCCCTCTCTATCACCCCCTTCCCTCTTGATTTCTGGCTGTCTCTATCCAATAAATAAATATGATTTTTTAAAAAAGGGGGGAGTTGGGTGGTAGCACAGCAGGTTAAGCGCACATGACACAAAGCACAAGGACCAGCGTAAAAAAAAAAAAATAGTGAAGCTTCCAGTGGAGGAGGGGATGGGATATAGAACTCCGGTGGTGGGAATTATATGGAATTATAACCCTTTTATCCTACAATCTTGTCAATCATTATTAAATCACTAATTAAAAAATGATACACTTTTGCATAACTACTATGTTAAATCTTCAGCCCAAGTGTCTTATCTTAAAGAGGAAAAGTTATCCAGGTGCAGCCCAGGAGGTGGTACAGTGGACAAAGCACTGCACTTGTAAGCATGAGGTCCCAAGTTCATCCCTCATGTGTACCTGAGTAATGTTCTAGTTCTCTCTCTCTCCTTCTTTCTCATAAATAAAGACTCTTTACAAATTTGCCAAGTATCATCAATATGTAAACCTCTATCATTAAAAAATATAAATATAAGAGGAATAAGAAAGAAAAGGAGACAAGAAGAAATACTCCATAGTTGTGAAGTATTCAAGAATAATTTGGGCACTCCAATTTGTATAGTCAACAGAGTGGTTTTTATATTAAGAAAGTGAGAACAGAAGGAATGCTAGGAACAGAAGGACTAGAAAAAAATTATTTATATATTAATATTGATAGAAATATAGAAAGATAAATTTGGGCAAACCTTCCCAGATAAAAACTGAAAAAATGAAGTTGAGAAATTAATATAATAGACTTATACATTTAGTCCAAGAAGAGTATGAGTTTCAAAGAGAGAACCGGGGGAAGTTGGGGGTAAGATCTTATCAAAAATGTAATCAAGAGGCTGGGTGGTCGTGCACCCAGTGAGTGCACATGTTCCCATACACAAAGCCCCAGGTTAGAGCCCCCACTCCCTACCTGCAGGGGGGATGCTTTGCCTGCAATGAAGCAAGTCTGCAGGTCTCTCTCTCTCTCTTTCACTCTCTCTCTCTCCCTCCCTCCCTCCCTCCCTCTCTCTCTCTCTCTCTAGCTCTCCCTTCTTCTCTTTCTGGACTTTTTAAATATTTATTTATTTCCTTTTGTTGCCTTTGTTGTTTTATTGTTGTTGTTGCATAGGACAGAGAGAAATGGAGAGAGGAGGCGAAGACAGAAAGAGGGAGAGAAAGATAGACACCTGAAGACCTGCTTCATTGCTTATGAAGCAATTACCCTGCAGGTGGGAAGCCAGGGGCTCAAACCAGGATCCTTATGCCAGTCATTGAGCTTTGTGCCACGTGTACTTAACCCGCTGCGCTACTGCCCGATTCCCCCTTCCTCTCTTTCTATCATCCTTCCCCCTCTCAATCTCTCTGTCCTATCAGATAAAATAAAAAAAAAAATGTTGTATTCCTGAATAAAGTTTAAAATTCCTGAAAATATTAAAATACATAAATAAATGTTTAAAGTTATTTAAGGAGGTGCTACAACATTCAAAGAATAAACCATGGGACTACCTACATTCACGTTAAATGGCACATCATTTAAATAAGTAATAGATACCAGATTAGGTTAGGGCTTAGGGTACTGGATACAGGTGTACACATATCCATAATCAAAGGGCAATTATATAACTCAAAGTCAAAGTGCTCAATAATGGTTGAAATTCCTAAAGAAGGCATCCTAAATTCTGTAACTGATTGGACTTAAACCAAATTAGCTGGGCAGCCTAGCAGAAAGGCTCAAAGAAGACAGATCCCAAAAACCTAACTCTGACTGGGCCCAACAAATGATACTCAATGCCTAACCAACTGAGAAAAAATCTAAGATCATCGGATAAAGAGAGGACTCCAAAAGTTGAATAAGGGCAAGAAAGTGACACACTTAGTAATAGTCTGTTTGGTCAATAACACACCACCTGATCATCTGGGAATAGATAGGGAATTCTTGGATTCCCATAAACATGATGGGCCTAGACCTCTAACAGGTCCCTCTCTCCACTACTGCTGGTCATTTCCATAAGGAACAGCATCTTGTGAGCCCTTCCAGGACCTTGTCCTCATCATAAACTAATGATGGTAAGGATAGCCACAATCTCCAAAGGAAGGCTGGGGGTATCCTGCCCTGCCACTCGAAAAAAGACTGGTCCTGAAATGAGTGCAGCCTGCAGTGTTCCTCAGATGTGACCATGAACTATAAGCTCAAACCAATAGGGACTTAGAGGTTATACAGGCTCTGGTACTAAATATAAACATATATATGCCTTGAAGCAGATGGATGAAGGTAAATAGTTAATTTTAGTCACCGATTTTTTTTTTTTAAGAACAGGAGCTGCTCCCTGCCCTAATCCAATTTTCTATCCCTTTTCTCTACTCTGACACTATTCTCTCAGACAGTATTCTTAGCCTCAGGCTAGCTACCAAACTCAAACAAAACTAACATAGTTGTGTGCCCCCAGGAACATGCCTAAAATGGTTTCCCTAGCTTTCTCCTACCCTAAAATCCCGAATCTCATCTGCTTTAGTCCTACTTTTTGGTTCCAGTTCACTAACCATTTTGTCTCAACATAGGTCATGTCACTTTCCAAGCACCAAGCTACAGATGTTACCATAACTCCATCCTGACTTCTCTGGGCAGACAACTTCACCAATGTGTCCTGGACCCTCGCATCTCCAGAGCTCTGGTCAGAGAGAGAATTGCCTGCTTCAAACCCAAAGAAATGGTTCACCTTCCTTTGACCTCACCTTGGTTTATTCTATTTTATTTATTTATTTTTATATTACAAAATTAGATGTTGGCAGGGGTTTGAATCCATACCATTCCCACCACTAGAGTTCTGAATCTTCAGTCTCCCCACTATAATCCACCACAGTTCCCCTAAGGTTGTAGACATGGGCAGCCATCATCTCTATAACTATCTGTCTACATTTATACATAGTTACCCCTTTCTTTTCTGATTCAATCCTCTCTTCCCCTTCAAGCCACTTATGACAACATAACTACTTCCATATGTCCCTCTCCTTTTCCTTCTCTTTCTTTCTGGGTGCTGATGGAGCTGGAGTTCAGAGCCCTCTATCTTCATCCAATCACTCCCCCCTCCACTAGGAGTATGGATCAAGGATGTTTTGAGGGAGCAGAAGGTAAGAGTTCTGACTTCTGTAATTGTTTCTCCACTGAGCACGGGTGTTGACAGGTCAATCCATACCCCCAGCCTGATTCTATCTTTCCCTAGTGCAGTAGGGCTCTGGAGGGATGAAGTTCCAGGACACATTGATGAGATCATCTGCCCAGGGAAGTCAGGGTGGAATCATGACAGCATAGCATCTACAATTTTGTGACTGATAATAATTTTGTTTAACAAAAATATTATCTGAGAAGATGATGTCATAGTAGAGAAAAGGGCTAGAAAGTTGGATTAGGGCAGAAAGTAGCTCCCATTCTAAAAAAAAAAAAAAAAAAAAAAGGTCTATGAGTAAAATTAACTATTTACCTCAGCCAACTGATTCAGGGCCCATATATATGTATATTCATATTTAATAGCACAGGTGCCTGTGTAACCTCTAAGTCCTTATTGGTTTGAGCTTGCAGTTCATGGCCATACCTGAGAACATTACAGTCTATACTCATTTCAGGACCAGTCTTCCTCGAGTGGCAGGGTAGGATGACCCAACCTCCCTTAGGAGTGGGGCAGTCCCTATCATTGCTGCTTTATGGTGAGGGCAAGGTTCTGGGAAGGCCTGCAAGAGAGCTTATAATGACATTCCTGATGGAAGTGACCAGTGATGGAAGTGACCAGAGAGGGACCTCTTAGATTTCTAAGCCTCTTTCTATTTGTGTGAGAATCCAAGGATTCCCTGACTAGGGCCCCAAATGATGAGGTAGTGACCAAAAAGGCCATTATTAAGTGTGCCAGTCTCTTGCCTTTATCCAACTTTTATAATCCTTTCTTTATTTGAACACCTTAGACTGTCTCCTAGTTGTTTAAGCTTTGTATGTCATTTGTTGCTCCTAACCAGAATTAGACTTTAGGGATTTGTCTTCTTTGGGCGTTTCTGGCAGGTGGGCAGGAAGTTCTCTGAGGGAGTAGACTGAAGCTTGAAGGAGGAGGCAGGCTTCAGAATATGTGGCCCAGGCAGTCATGCTGGCCCTTTGCCACACACAGACACCTGGGTTAATGTCCCTTTTCTGCCATTTTTTTAGTTACAACACTTTTCATTTCCCACTGGGCCCTAAAAGTGAGCTAGCTAGTTCTGGGGCTGAGTGTGCAATTGGAAGTTGACGTATTCTTAACAGTTCTGCAACAACAACAACAACAAAAAATAATAATACCAATGTTTGCTTGAATTAAAAACATTAACCTCTGTGAGAACAAAAGAACCCTCCTGCACTACTGGTGGGGATGTCAATTGGTTCAACCCTGTGGAGAGCAGTCTGGAGAATTTTCAGAAGGCTAGAAGTGAACCTACCCTATGACCCTGCAATTCCTCTCCTGGGGATATATCCTAAGGAACCAAACATACCCATCCAAGAAGATTTGTGCACACCCATGTTCATAACAGCACAATTTGTAAAAGCCAAAACCTGGAAGCAACCCAGGTATCTAACAACAGATGATTGGCTGAGCAATTTGTGGTATACTACTCAGCTATTAAAAATGGTGATTTCATTGTTTTCAGCCCATCTTGGACAAAGCTTAAAAGAATAATGTTCAGTGAGATAAATCAGAAACAAAAGAATGATTATGGGATGATCTCACTCAAACAGAAGTTGAAAAATACTGCCACGATGCCGGCCTGCCTTCCCTAGGCAGATGACCTCACCAATGTGTCCTGGAATTCCAACTCTCCAGAGCCCTGCCCCACTAAAGAAAGATAGAGAAAGGCTGGGGGTACAGGTTGACCTGTCAGTACCCCTCTTATCCCTCAATCTTGTTGATCATTATTAAATCACAAATATTTTTTAAAACATTTAAAAATAAGAAAACACAAAGCAGAACTTGGACAGACTTTGGTGTACTGCACTGAAGTAAAGGACACTGGGGTTGGGGGGGAGGGTTCAGGTCTTGGGACATGATGTCGGAGGACTTAAAGGGGGTTGAATACTGAAAAATGTGATACATACGCAAACTACTGTATTTTATTTTATTTTATTTTTGTACTGTATTTTATTGTTGACCATAAACCATTACCCCCCCCCAATAAAGAAACAAATGGAAAAAATATATTAACCTCACAAAGTACTCCAACTGGAGCCAGGACATAGATGACTCAAGAGAGTACATTCTTTACCATGTGTTTGGCCCTGGAGCACCATGGATAACACTAAGAGGCATCCATGTTAATCCAGAGTGGTGACATCCCAGTGGCAACAAAACAAAGCAAAAAAAAAAATTATGCTTAAATTTTCTAATCTTGTACACATATTTATTTTAAAATTGTCAAAGGATAAGTTAGAGTTATAATAGGACAAGTATATGTACTAGAAACAGACTCTATAAAGCAACAGATCAAAAGCAAGCAAACTTCTTGATATATTGAATACAGCTGCTGTGTGATTTAGACCTTAAAATAGAAAATGGTCAGCTCAGAACATGTATGACATAGCTTCTGCCTTCTTAACAGTCACTTACAGTATAAATCATGGTATTTCAGCTAAGGTCAAGACTAAATAGAGAGAAAAATTTGTCTGAGTAGCTTGTAATAAAGGACCAGTTCTCGTTCTCTCTCTCTCTCTCTCTCTCTCTCTCTATCTCCTTTTCCTTCTCTCCTTTAACTCTAATGTTGTTTGCAAAAGCTAAGCACTTATAAATATCAACAGGATTATCAGCAACTGGTCCTTATGTGGATTATAGACCAAAAAAGTAGCTCTTACTCTTTGCAAAATGACAATTTAAATGTATCTAAATGAAAAGAATATAGTCAAAGGCTTAAGGCAAGCAGGAAGGACACTGTGATAAGTGGGATGTACAACTGCTAGTGACTGACAAAGATGCAAATGTGAAAGCAAAGTGTCTGGGTGAGGCCGTGATGATGTCACTAATAGCTCATGTCAGGGACAGAAATAGAAGTGGGTTTCCCAGTCACATAGTGCTGGACAATGTGTACCTGGAACCTGGAAGAGAAGGGTAACTGAGTGGAGACCTACATCCCAGCTATCAAATAACATAATCACAGCATCTAAACAAGACTTTAAATGTGTCTATTCTTCTACAAGCCCCCCCTTCACTATAAACAATCTGAGTGTCCCAACAACAGGTGAATGGTTGAATATATACATAATGGAATACTACACAGCTGTAAGAAACAACAACATATTTTGCTTTGATACCACATGAAAGAAACCATGTTGAGCAAGATAAGCCTGAGAAGAAGGGCAAATACTAGGTGATGTCATTCACAGATGGTCTCTAAGAAATAAAGCAAATGAAAGGATCCCGATTAAAGCACCCAGCTCCCCACTTCACAAGCAGGCGTCTATCTGTCTTTCTCTCCCTCTATACCTCCCCCTCCTCTCTCAACTTCTCTATGTCCTATCCAATAAGACAGAAAAAAATGGCCACCAGAAGTGGATTTGTAGTGCTGGCACCAAGACCCAGTGATAACCCTGGAGGCCAATAAATAAATAAATATTAAGGAACCAAGAAATAAAAAGGAACCAAGAAAATTATAATGTGTTCAAGTCTATTTTGGCAGGTTCAGGGACTCAAAATGGAGTGGGAAGGAGCACTAAGGGGAGGATGGGGACCTAAGCTCCTATGGTAGAATAAGATGATGGTTTGGTTGAGGGTAAAACGTACTGACATCTGTCTTGGAGAAGTGTGGAAGTGGACCCTTGCAACAAAAGCAGTTCTGTAACTTGACATTTCCTCAGTAAAGTATTTCATTAATAAAGATATAAGAGTTAGAGGGGAAGAGAGAGAGAGAGAGAGAGAGAGAGAGAGAGAGAAGGGAGAAGAGGAGATGAGAGGAGAGGACAGGAGAAGAGAAGAGAAGAGAAGAGAAGAGAAGAGAAGAGAAGAGAAGAGAAGAGGAGAGGAGAGGAGAGGAGAGGAGAGGAGAGGAGAGGAGAGGAGAGGAGAGGAGAGGGGAAGGGAAGGGAAGGGAAGGGAAGAGAAGAGAAGAGAAGAGAAGAGAAGAGAAGAGAAGAGAAGAGAAGAGAAGAGAAGAGAAGAGAAGAGAAGAGAAGAGAAGAGAAAGAAAAGGAATAGGAAAAGTAATAGGAATAGGGAAAGTAATAGGAATAGGGAAAGTAATAGGAATAGGAAAAGGAATAGGAATCAGAATAGGAATAGGAATAGGAATAGGAATAGGAATAGGAATAGGAATAGGAATAGGAATAGGAATAGGAATAGGAATAGGAATAGGAATAGGAATAGGAATAGGAGAGAAATGCTCACTCATGTCAGTTTTTCCCATTACCTGAGAGTGGAATGCTCTGTCTGATATTATAGAATTGGTCATTTCTGGATCTGGGAATAGAAAGAATAACCCTATAACAAAAAAAAAAAGAAGAAGAAGAAGAAGAAGAAGAAGAAAAAGAAGAAGAACATAACATGCAATGACTCCAAGCTCCCAACAGAAGGAAGGGCCACATGGGGCACCTGCTAGAGAGCCTATTGTTTAATGCCCACCTCTGCTCCCTGCCAGGGCTAGCTTCCTCACCTCCAAACACAATTCTTGCACAGAAGTTCTCTCTTTGTGTGCCACCAGAGCTATTACTGGGGCTAGGTGCCTGCACAACCCCACTCTTCTAGCAGCCATCTTTTTTCTTTCTTTTTGATAGGGGGTGAGAGACAGAGAGAAGGAAGGAGAGATACTACAGCACCGTTCATAAAGCTTCCCCCCCGAAGGTGCTCTCATGTGCTGGCTTGGGGTTCAAGCCCAGGTCCTTGAGCATTGGATATATATATAATTTTATGAGAAAAATAGGAGGAGAAAGAAAGAACCAGACATCATTCTGACACATGTGCTGCCTGCCGAGGATCAAACTCAGGACCTCATGCTTGAGAGTCCAAAGCTTTATCACTGCACCACCGGTTTTATATTTTTAACAGAACTTAGAGTTAGCACTCTGTTAAATCTGTGTTGGTGGTTACTTGAGAGATTGCACAATCTGCTATCAATTTATTACATTCACACTTTAATATCACACCATTTATATCCACTGTGAGATGCTTGTAACATTATAATGTTTCTGGGAAATTGTGCAGATGCAGTCACATCTGCCACGTTGTCCCCTCAGGCTATTGCTAGTTTCCCTGAGAGTTGGGACATTCTTGGAGCACCTGTTCCGCCATGTTGTGCCCTCAGGGCACTGTTCCCCGCAATAGTTGGAGTGCTTTGGGTACTCCTCCCCTTCCCATTCTCATGAGAGCTATTCCCATAAAAGCCCTTCTTCTTCCACCCCTCGCTCACTTGCCTGATTTTCACCTTGGTGACTGAAGGGTAAAGCATAGCAAGAGGTGGCCATTTTGGCTAGCTCCACTTGGCCCCAATTGCTGCGTTCCCACCCCAACTATGAGATCCCGTGCGAATAAAGGATTGTGTTCCCTTTCTGCTCCAAACCTCCTTTTTCTGCGTCCAGCCGCCACCACGATCGCAGCAAGCGACATACTGTCATTCACCTTTTATACTACATTGTCAGATATTTTACTTTCTCTTACGTGTAAATCATAGAATAAGAATAATTTATTTATGTCTGCATTCAATAGACAGTGCAATTTGGGGGGTTCGCCAGTGTTATCTTGAGGGCTCAGTGCCTGCATGACTCCTATTACCAGTGACCATCATTTTTCTTTCTTTGTGATAGAAGATGAAAGAGAGAAAGAAAGACACCTGCAGCACTGTTCCAGTGCTCTCCTTTTCTTTTCTTCTTTCTATTTATTTATTTATTTACTTATTTTTGCCATCAGGATTATTGCTGGGTGCCGGGCTCAATGCCAACATTTTTTTCTTTCTATTTTATTTTGCTAAAATAGAAAGAAACTGAGATTGAAGGGGGAAATATAGAAGGAAAGAGAAAGATAAACACCTGCAAACAAGTTTCCCTGCAGTGGAGAGTGTGGGGCTTGAACCTAGGTCCTCACAAATGGTCATATATGCATTGTGCTGGGTAAACCAACTCCAGCCCACACACTGGAATTCTTACTTCAGAATCTACATCAAGCAGAACCCAGGAACCAGCTAAGACAAGCTTCCTGCCTTGGCTGCCACCCACTAGAATGGGCATCACTCAGGCACTTATAGCATCTGCAGATGGGTTAGTTGTGAGCACCCAGTAACCAGTGGCTATCAAACCCTTTGTTGATTTTATATTTCTGGTACAATGATGGGGCAGGCTTGAAGATTTTGGTGTGCCTCGCTGATTAAATATAGATAACTCATCCCTTCTTCGCAATTCTTTTTTTTTTCATTAAAATTCAGTTTTCTTTTTTTTTAATTTCTTTACTGGGGAATTAATGTTTTACATTCAACAGTAAATAAAATAGTTTGTACATGCATAACATTCCCCAGTTTCCCACATAACAATACAACCCCCACCAGTCAGTCCTCTGTCATCCTTCTTGGACGTGTATTCTCTCCACCCACCCACCCCAGAGACTTTTACTTTGGTGCGGTACGCCAATTCCCTTTCAGGTTCTACTTGTGTTTTCTTTTCTGATCTTGTTTTTCAACTTCTTCCTGAAAGTGAGATCATCCCATATTTATCCTTCTGTTTCTGACTTATTTCACTTAACATGAATTTTTCAAGTCCATCCAAGACCAGTTGAAAACAGTGAAGTCACCATTTTTTACATCTGAGTAGTATTCCATTGTGTATATATACCACAACGTGCTCAGCCATTCATCTGTTGTTGGAAACCTGGGTTGGTTCCAGGTTCTGGCTATTACAAATTGTGCTGCTAAGAACACATGTTATACAGATCTTTTTGGATAGGTATTTTGGGTTCCTTAGGATATATCCCCAGGAGAGGAATTGCAGGATCATAGGGTAGGTTTATTTCTAGCCTTCTGAGAGTTCTCCAGACTCTCAGAAGTTGGACCAATTGACATTCCCACCAGCAGTGCAGGAGGGTTCCTTTGACCCCACACCCTCTCCAGCATTTGCTGCTGTTACCTTTTCTGATGTATGACATTCTCACAGGAGTGAAGTGGTATCTCATTGTTGTCTTTATTTGCATTTCTCTGACAATCAGAGACTTGGAACATTTTTCATGTGTTTCTCGGCCTTTTGGATCTCCTCTGTGGTGAATATTCTGTCCATATCCTCGCCCCATTTTTGGATGGGGTTATTTGTTGTCTTGTTGTTGAGTTTGGCAAGCTCTTTATATATGTTGGTTATTAAACTCTTGTCTGACATATGGCATGTAAAGATCTTCTCCCATTCTGTGAGGAATCTCTTGGTTTGGGTAGTGGTTTCTTTTGCTGTGAAGAAGCTTTTTAATTTGATGTAGTCCCATAGGTTTATGCTTGCCTTATTCTTCTTTGTAATTGGATTCGTTTCATTGAAGATGTCTTTAAAATTTATGCGGAAAAAAGTTCTGCCAATATTTTCCTCTAAGTATCTGATAGTTTGTGGTCTAACATCCAAGTCCTTGATCCACTTGTAATTTACTTTTGTATTTGGTGAAATACAGTGGTTCAGTTTCATTCTTCTGCATATTTCAAGCCATTGTTTCCAACACCATTTGTTGAAGAGACTCTGCTTTCCCCATTTAATAGTCTGGGCTCCTTTGTCAAAGATTAGGTGTCCATAGGTGTGGGGGCTCACTTCTGGGCTCTCAATTCTATTCCACTGGTCAGTGTGTCTATTCATGTTCCAGTACCAAGCAGTTTTGATGACAATGGCCCTACAATACAATTTGACATCTGGGAGTGTGATGCCTCTAGTTCTGTTCTTTGTTCTCAAGACTGGTTTGGCAATTCTAGGTCTTTTCTGGTTCCAGATATACATTTGTAGCATTTTTTCTATTCTCCTAAAAAATGTGGTTGGGATCTTGATGGGGATAGCATTAAATTTGTAGATGGCTCTGGGTAGTATATTCATTTTGATGATGTTAATTCTTCCAACCCATGAACATAGAATATCTTTCCACTTCTTTGTGTCTTTTTCAATTTCCTTGAGTAGAGATTCATAATTTTAAGTATGCAAGTCTTTCACTTCTTTGGTTAGGTTTATTCCTGGATATTTTATTGTTTTAGTTGCTATAGTAAAAGGAATTGATTTCTGGATTTCAATTTCGTCTAACTTAGTGTTTGCATAGAGGAATGCCACTGACTTTTGGATGTTAATTTTGTAGCCTGACACCTTACTGTATTGCCTGATGATTTCCAAAAGCTTCTTGCTGGATTCCTTAGGTTTTTCTGTGTATACTATCATGTCATCTTCAAATAAGGAGAGTTTGACTTCTTCTCTTCCAATCTGTATCCCATTAATTCCTTGCTCCTGCTTGATTGCTATGGCAAGTGTTGGATTACTGTTCCAACACTATGTTGAATAGTAATGGTGATAGTGGGCATCCCTGTCTAGTACCTGATTTGAGGGGAAATGTCCAGTTTTTCACCATTGAGTATGATGTTGGCTGTAGGTTTGCTATATATAGACTCCACTATCTTCAGGTATTTTCCATCTATTTCCATTTTTGTAGTGTTTTGATCATAAAGGGATTTTGTATTTTGTCAAAGGCTTTCTCTGCATGTATTAATATGATAATGTGGTTTTTGGTCTTGCTTTTATTGATGTGGTGGATCACATTGATTGATTTACGTATATTAAACCAAACTTGCATCTCTGGGATAAACCGCACTTGGTCTTGATGAACAATCTTTTTAATATACTGCTGTATCTTGTTGGCTAGAATTTTGTTTAATATTTTAGCATCTATGTTCATCAGAGATATTGGTCTGTAGTTTTCTTTTTTGGTTGTGTCCCTGTCTGCTTTTGGTATCAGAGTGATGTTGGCTTCATAGAAGCTGTCAGGGAGTATTCGAGTGTCTTCAATCTTCTGGAAGACTTTTAAAAGCAGAGGTATTAGTTCTTCTTGAATGTTTTGTAGAATTCATTTGTCAAACCATCTGGTCCAGGACTTTTATTTTTGGGAAGGATTTTGATAACTGTTTCAATTTCATTAGCTGTGATGGGCCTGTTCATGTTATCTACTTCCTCTTTACTTAATTTTGGAAGTTGGTAGGTATCTAGGAAATCGTCCATTTCTTCCAGGTTCTCTAGCTGATGGCATATAGTTGTTCATAGAAGCCTCACATGATATGTTGAATTTCTGTGGTATCTCCTCTTTCATTTTCAGTCTGGTTTATTTGGGTCTTCTCCCTTTTTTGTTCTGTGAGTCTGGCTAGACATTTGTCGATTTTGTTTACTCTTTCGAAGAACCAACATTTAATTTCGTTGATCTTTTGTATGGTTTTCTTATTCTCAATATTATTTATTTCTGCCCTAACTTTAGTGATTTCTGTCCTTTGGGTTGCTTTAGGGTTCCTTTGTTCTTCTTCTTCTAGGTCTTTAAGATGTGCAATCAGGCTGTTTATTTGTGCTTTTTCATGCTTCCTAATGTGTGCTTGTATAGCTATGAACTTCCCTCTCAGTACTGCCTTAGATGTTTCTCAAATATTTTGAGAGCTTGTGTCAAAACATTTTGATTTCTTCCTTTATTTCCTCAAAACATTTTGATTTCTTCCTTTATTTCCTCTTTGACCCAGAAGTTGTTAAGAAGTGTTCTGTTGAGCTTCCACGTTTTGGGACTGTTACTAATCTTTTGTTGATTGTTAAGTGTTAGTTTAATTCCACTGTGGTCTGAGAAGATGCTTGGGATGATTTCAATGCTCTTGAATTTGCTAATGCTGTTTTTGTGGCCTAACATATGGTCTATCCTTGAGAATGACCCATGTGGACTTGAGTGAAATGTGTATTCCAGTTTCTTGGGATGAATGACTCTGAAAATGTCCAATAGTTCTAGTTTATCTATCTCTTCATTTAGCTCCTTTATTGATTTTCTGCCTGGATGATTTGTCAAGTTGAGAGAGTGGGGTGTTGAAGTCCCCTACTATGATTGTGTTGCTGTTAATATATTGCTGTAGCTCTTTCAGTAGAAGTTTGATGTATTTAGATGGCTTCTCATTGGGTGCATAGATGTTAATAAAGTCCTCTTGATTGACTGATCCTCTGTGCAATAAGTAGTGTCCATTTCTATCCTTTTTAATCTTATCTATTTTAAAGTCTGTCGTGTCAGATATGAGAATAGCTGTTCCTGCCCTTTTTTGTGGGCCGTTGGCTTGTATGATTGTTTTCCATCCTTTCACTTTGAGTCTGTGTTTGTCTTGTTGAGTTAGGTGTGTTTCCTGTAGACAGCATATTGTTGGGTTGTTTTTTCTGATCCATCTTCCTACTCTGTGTCTTTTAATAGGTGAAGTCAGGCCATTGACATTTATTGATATCAAATATTGAAGATATTGTAACGCCATTCTTGTAGAGTTTTAGAGTGTTCTGATATATGTCCTATTTATGGTGGTCTGATTGTTTATAGGAGACCTTTCAGGACTTCTTTCAGGGCAGGCTTGGTGATAGTTGATTCCTTCAACTGTTGCTTGTCTGAGAAGGTTTTGATGCCTCCATCTAGTCTGAATGACAGTCTAGCAGGATATAGTATTCTTGGTTGAAAGCCTTTCTCATTGAGCAATATATATATATATACACACACACATTCTCTTCTGTCCTGTAGTGTTTGTGTGGAGAAGTCTGCTGCTAATCTTATGGGTTTTCCTCTGTAGGTGACTCTTTGTTTTTCTCTTGCAGCCTTCCGGATCCTTTCTTTATCCTTATTCCTTTCCATTCTAAATATGATATGTCTTGGTGTCTTTAAGTCCGGGTTAATTCTGTTTGGGACCCCCTGAGCTTCTTGAATCTTTATGTCTTTGATGTTGTCTAGACTAGAGAAGTTTTCAGCTATTAAGGCCTGAAGAATGCTTTCTTCCTCTCCCTCTCTGTCTTCCTCTGGTAAGCCAATAATGCGTATATTGTTTCTTTTGAAGTCATCCCATAGGTCGCTGTTGTTGTTTTCAGTATCTCAATATCTTTTTGAGATCTCTTACTTCTTTTTTAGTTGTCTCTAATTTGCCCTCAATCTTGCTAATTCTGTCTTTAGCCTCATTGATTCTATTCACTCTCCCCTCTACTGTTTTCTGGAGTTCATTTATTTTGTTACCCTGTTCTGATACTGTTTTAGCTTGTTCAGCTAGTTGTGTTCTTAGCTCAGCTACTTCAGCTTTCAGCTCTCTAATAACCTTGAGATAATTAGTGTTTTCTTCCAGAGTCTCATTTGTTGTTCCTTTATTTCTGATTACAATTCTTTCAAATTCTTTACTCCCTCCTTTGATTATTTCCTTAGCTAATGTTTGGATGTTGAACTCGTTATTTTGTGCTTCATCCTTTGGGGGGCTTTTAGCTACACTCTTTCCTGGTTCATTTCTCTAATATTTCTTCTTGTTGTTTTAACCATTTTATATATTGTGTTATGAGTTGCCTGTCTCATTACTTTTCAAATTACTGATCACTATTTCCTGGATTTACTTGTGTCTAAGTAAGGTAATTAAAGGGTTCACAGTGGTGGAAGTTAACAATTGTTTTAATAGTATTTTAATCCCTGAGTTGGAGCTCAATGATTTAAAAGGCTCTTCCTCTTCTTCTTCTTCTTCTTCTTCTTCTTCTTCTTCTTCTTCTTCTTCTTCTTCTTCTTCTTCTTCTTCTCTGTAGGCTATGGGAGCCTGAGGGCTTCTAACTATAAGTAGGCTTCTTAACTTAATCACTGACTCCTAACCAAGAGATAAGGCAGGGTGTGGCAGAGATAGTCCGGGGATTATGCAAAGAGACTTTCACAGCGCCACAGCTATGCCACCAAGTTATAGGTCTTCTCCTGATTTTCCTGGTTAGATCTCTGTCCACTGAAGTCCCTCCCTGCTTCTGCTCCAGATTCTGGGTGCAGTAGCATTGGAAACTCAGAGTTGCACTTGGTGAGTCTCTGGGGAGTCCTCTCCTCCCTTCAGCTGTCCCCTTGTTGGTGGAACAGACTGGAGATGGTGTCTCAACTGATAAACTGCCAGACTGTTACCAGTCACTTAATCTCTCCCTAGGCTCCTCTCTGTCACCAGCCACACGTGTTTGCACTCACCTGTGATTTGGTGGGTTCCTGTAGTCATTCAAGTCCTGTCTTGTTTCGGTCCCAGGTGGTCTCCTTTGGTATTCCTAGATGATCCAGGAGAGGAGAAGAGAGGAGAGGAGAGGAGAGGAGAGAAAGAGATCTGCTGCTGCTCATAGCCCTTCCCCCCCTTCTTCCCAATTCTTTCCTTACATTCTTGAACTTTTCTCTAGTCTGAGCCATAATAGTATAGTATAACTACACCAGCCTTATCACTCACCTGGCCAAGTCTTTATCCAAGCCCCAATCATACTGGGGGGATTTAATGCTGTACTGTCCTATCTATCTTTCTTTCTTTCTTTCTTTCTTTCTTTCTTTCTCTTTCTAAAAAAGTCATTCCAGAGAGGTTAAGTACAGGCAACAACAAATAATAATAATAAGTAGGATTGGGGAGACAGCACAGTAATTGTACAAAAGGACATTCATGCCTGAGGCTCTGAGGTTCCAGGTTCAGTCCTCCATACCACCACAATCCATAGCTGAACAGTGCTCTAGTTAAATAAATAGTAAGGGCAGCTAAACTAAAAAAAAAAAAAAAAAAAAAAAAAAAGAGCTCCCACCACAGAATGCCTGAAGCTAGAAGTTCCATTTTTGAGGCCAGGAATCAAGTAGAAAAAAAAGAAAAAAAAAAACAGCAAGAAAGTGAGGATGGGGGTGGAGAGAAGATGGAGAAAGAAAGAGGAGGAAGAGATGGAGGAGAGAGAAGATAATGCAAAAGCAATATGGGGCAGCCTGAGGCCCTGTTCCAACCATTGACAGTTTTTAAAAATGACACAGTAGCAGCCAGGGTACTAGAGTACTAGTAGCTAGGCACCAAAAGGTAGCCAGGATGATTCTCTCCACAGATGCTCAGTAAGACTTTCACATAAGATGGTGAGAGATGGCAATGTCTCTCCCTGACAGAAGTTAAAGTATAACAGGAGCACTTCAAGAGGTTCCCGTGCTTTCAGGAGACATTCATTTCTCTCTCTCTCTCTCTCTCTCTCTCTCTCCCTCTCCCTCTCCCTCTCCCTCTCTTTCTCTTCCGCTCTCTCCTCTCTCCCTCTCTCTCTCTTCCTCTCTCCCTCTCCCTCTCTCTCTCTTCCTCTCTCCCTCTCTCTCTCCTCTCTCTCTCCTCTCTCTCTTATCCCTTCTTCCACCAGGGTTATCTCTAGGGCTTGATGCCTGCAGGTTATCAATACCATTTTCTGGCAGTCATTTTTTATAGTGGGTAAGAGACAACGAGTGAAGGAAAAAGAGACAGAGAGGAGGAAAGACAGCTGCAGCATATTCCACCTATAGGTGGGGTCTAGGGACTTGAACCCAAGTCCTTATTCATCTTAGAGTGTGTGTTTTACCAGGTTTGCCACTACCCAGTCCTTTAGTGGACTCTATCTCACAGTATGTGGCCAATATGCTGATGTCCCAGTGCATTTCAGGTTGAACCTTGGCATTCACAAGATGGTTCAGAGCCCAAGCCCAAAATTACACAGCTCTCCTGGCTTAGGTTTTGAATACAGAGGACTAGCCCTTGGGTGGGGTGATGGCTGTGTATGGTGTGGGTGGGGTGGTACTTTTCTGGCCCTTTTCAAGTCCCACTACCTAGGGTGGCCTTGTACTACCATCACTTTTCAGCTTTCTCGACCCAGGCCTGGATGGCATTCAAACCCTCCCTCACAAGCCAGTCCCAGAACCAATTCTGGCACTTGAGGCCATTTCTAAATGAGAAATGGAAGGTCCGGCCAACTTCAGGGCAACCTGAAGCATTCCACTCCAGTTACAGCCCTCTCATCCAACAGCCAGACTGGTAGGGGGAGTACCCCAGGCCTGTAAAGTGGTTTGTCCATTAAAAGCATTCTCAGATCAACAAACACCTGGCCTTGTAAACACTCTGTCCTTTGCAGATGTAAATAGGCTCAAGGTGCATGAAAGAGACACACTAGCTTCCGGTTGGGCATGCTGTTAATGCCTGTGGATTCTTTCCTCCCCAGAGTTCTCACGTACCCCTCATTTCAACCAGGGTGCACAAGAAGGGGTGGGTGGGGGAATTCTGTTTACTCGCACACCCAGGGTTACTGCTTAACCAAGCCGTGCTCAGCATGTCAGATAAGAGGCCAGAAAGTAAGAAATGGGATTTTTTTTTCCCTGATGAAAGTTAGCAATTAACTTAGAAATAAGTGTTGTGGTGGTCTGGGCTGATTGGTGGAAGGTTCTAAAGGTGGCACTCACCTTCCACTCACCCCTATGTCTACAACTTGCAAAGTTTCTGAAGGAAAGACTCAAGGAAATGAACTACCATGGTTTAGCGGGTAAAGGAAGCCAGTGGAAAATCAGGTGGAGTTAAAAAAAAAAATGGTTCTCTTGTTGGAATGAGGGAGGTATGTGAAAGTCAGGGAGAAGATGGCATAAATTTCTCATGGTGCTGCAGAGCCAGGGGAAGGCAGACTCTTCTCTCTGTTTTAACAGATAAAAAAAGCAACTCACACTGTACTGGGAGCTGAGGTCCATTCTCTAGATGGAGCAGCACTCTATTTCCCTGTATGAAAAATTAGAGACACCAAGACAAGGACAGTCTTTCAAATGCTCACTTCAGGCTGTA
The DNA here is from genome assembly GCF_950295315.1 of Erinaceus europaeus. NCBI lineage: Eukaryota > Metazoa > Chordata > Mammalia > Eulipotyphla > Erinaceidae > Erinaceus > Erinaceus europaeus. Next base: position 70,669,662 of record NC_080168.1, read on the forward strand.
TAGCATTATTATGCCCACACTGCACAAGACTTAGTCCTACACAGTAACCTGTTAAGAGGTCAGATCTCTTATTAAGTGAAGTAAGCAATGGAGATGGGTATTCTAAAGGGAGGAGACTGAGAGGGCAAAATTCTTGTCTGCTTATGTTTTCTTTTTCTTTTCTTTTTTAGACAGAGCAAGAACCAGACAGACAGACAGACAGACACACACACAGAGAGAGAGAGAGAGAGAGAGAGAGAGAGACTACAGCACCAAAACTTCCTTCAGTGGCGTGGGGGCAAGGTAAGCTATAAACTCAATATTTTGCCAGCTCACATGTTTTTCTTCTTAGCTACCATGAAGGTCTGGATATCACATACAATGATAGTAAGTAACATAAGTTAGGAAAGAGCAGTAGGCAGTGCATCAGATCATCTTAACCAAGCCTCCAAAAGACCTATAAATTCACTCATTTCAAAGGGGGTTAGGTGGGAGTGGGTGAGATAGCACAGTGGTTCTGCAGAAGACCCTCCTCATTCCTGAGGCCCAGGTTCAGTCATCTGCAACATCATAAGCCAGAGCTGAGCAGTGCTCTGGTTAAAAACAACTGTAATAAATGCCGTTCCGGTGGGAGTATAGCATAACGGTTATGCAAAGAGACTTTCATGCCTGAGGTACTGAAGTCTCAGGTTCAATCCCCCACACCACCATAAGCCAGAGCTGAGCAGCACTTTGGTAAAATAAATAAATAAATAAGTAAATAAATAAATGCTGTTCCAGGCTATGAATTGGAGCCTCAATTATGTGCAATACTATTGAGTGACCTCCTGGGTCAAGTTTTTGTCTTTTTTCTTTTTTTTTTTTAAATTACAAGTATATGCAGAGACACAGGGGAAGGGCAAAGCAGCACAGCACTGCTCCACCATCCATGGGCTTCAGCTGGTGCTCCTATGAAGCTTTTAGAGCAGGAGCATGGGGCTTCAAGCAAATTAAGGAGGACTCTCAAGAGCACTACCCCAAGAGGGACATTTTAAAATGCAGTTTTTGTAAGCTTGGTTTGAAGTCTAAGCAAGTTTCACATTCCGACTCAGAATCTTCCCGATGTGCTGTGAGTAACAGTCCAAGGGCACACGAAAGACCCATGAAGGGACAGTTCACATTGACCCTACACCGATTATCTGATGACAAAGGTTGCCAAGAACCCACTCTTTTTTTCTCTCCCTAAATACACCCTCATGGACTTCTAGAGGCGGGGATACAGAGCAGCAGCAGCTGCTCTTCTCTTCTCCACTCTCCTCTCTCTGGTCAACTAGGAATACTAAAGGAGACCACCTGGGACCGCAACAAAACAGGACTAGAGCGACCTTAGGAACCTACCAAATCACTGGTGAGTGCAAACACATGTGGCTTGTGGACAGAGAGGAGCCTATGGAGACATTAAGTGGCTGGTAACAGTCCAGTAGTTTATCAGTTGAGACACCACCTCCAGTCTGTTTCACTAACAAAAAGATGACTGAAGGGAGGAGAGGACTCCCCTAAGACTCACCAAATGAACCTGAGTCTCCACTGCTACTGCCCTCAGAAGTTGGAGCAGCCGGGGGGAGGCCCTGTGCTGACACCAGAGAACAGAGAACTAACCAGAAAACTCAGGAGAAGATCTATGCCTCCGTGGCCAAGCAGTGGAGCTGTGAGAATCTCTTTGCATAACCACTGGATTATCTCTGCCCCAACCTGCTTTATCTCTTGGTCAGCAGTCAGTGATTAAGCTAAGAAGCCTACTTATAGTTTAAAAACCCTCAGTCTCCCATAGCCTACAGGAAAGAAAAAGAACCATTTAATTACCTTACATAGATACAACTCAATCCAGGCAAGAGTGATCAGTAATTTGAAAAGTACTGAGAGAGAGACCTCACAACATACTATATAAAATGATTAAACCAGCAAGAAGAAAGAAATATTAGAGAAATGAACCAGGACAAGAATCCAGCTAAAAGCTACCCAAAGGTTGAAGCACAGAATAATGAGGTCAACATCCAAATGCTAGTTAATCACAGGAGGCAGTAAAGAGTTTGAAAGAATTGTCATAAGAATCGCAGAAACAACAAATGAGACTCTGGAAGAAAACACTAATTTTATCAAGGTGATTAGAGAGCTGAAAGCTGAAATAGCTGAGCTAAGAACACAACTAGCTGAACAAGCTAAAACAGTATCAGAACAGGGTAACAAAATAGATGAACTCCAGAAAACAGCAGAGGGGAGAGAGAACAGAATCAATGAGGCTAAAGACAGAATTAGCAAGATCAAGGACAAATTAGAGACAACTAAAAAATTAGTAAGAGATCTCAAAAAGATATTGAGATACTGAAAACAACAACAGATACCTATGGGATGGCTTCAAAAGAAGTAATATATGCATTATTGGCTTACCAGAGGAAGAAAAAGAGGGAGAGAAAGAAAGTATTCTATAGGATATAATAGCTGATAACTTCACTACTCTAGACAACATAAAAGGCATAACGGTTCAAGAGGCCCAGAGGGTCTCAAACAGAATTAACCCAGACTTAAAGACACCAAGACATATCATATTTAGAATGAAAATGAATAAGGATAAAGAAAGGATCCTGACATTTGCAAGAGAAAAACAGTCACCTATAGAAGAAAACCCATAAGATTAGCAGCAGACTTCTCCACATAAACACTACAGGCCAGAAGAGAATAGCAAGATATCTATCAAGTGCTCAATGAGAAAGGCTTTCAACCAAGACTACTATATCCTCCTAGACTGTCATTCAGACTAGATGGAGGCATCAAAACCTTCTCAGACAAGCAACAGTTGAAGGAGTCCACTATCACCAAGCCTGCCCTGAAAGAAGTTCTGAAAGGTCTCCTACAAACAGTAAGACCACCATAAATATGCCATAGATCAGAACACTCTAAAACTCTACAATAATGGCATTAAAATATCTTCAATCTTTGATATCAATTAATGTTAATGGCCTGAATTCACCTATTAAAAGGCACAGAACAAGAAGACAGATCAGAAAACACCACTCAACAGTGTGCTACCAATAGGAAACCCACCTAATTCAACAAGACAAACAGAGACTCAAAGTGAAAGAATGGAAAGCTATCATACAAGCCAATGGCCCACAAAAAAAGGGCAGGAACAGCTATTCTCATATCTGACACGATAGACTTTAAAATAAATAAAATTTAAAAAGATAGGGAAGGGGGAAGGACACTACTTAATGCACAGAGGATCAGTCAATCAAGAGGATTATTAACATCTATGCACCCAATGAGAAGCCAACTAAATACATCAAACATCTACTGAAAGAGATACAACAATATATTAACAGCAACACAGTCATAGTAGGGGACTTTAACACCCCACTCTATCAACTTTAAAGATCTTCCAAGCAGAAAATCAATAAAGACATAAGGGAGCTAAATGAAGAGATAGATAAACTAGAACTATTGGACATTTTCAGAGTCATTCATCCCAAGAAACTGGAATACACATTTCACTCAAGTCCACATGGGTCATTCTCAAGGATAGACCATATGTTAGGCCACAAAAACAGCATCAGCAAATTCAAGAGGAATGAAATCATCCCAAGCATCTTCTCAGACCACAGTGGAATTAAACTAACACTTAACAATCAACAAAAGATTAGTAACAGTCCCAAAACGTGGAAGCTCAACAGTACACTTCTTAACAACTTCTGGGTCAAAGAGGAAATAAAGGAAGAAATCAAAATGTTTTGAGAGTTCAATGAAAATGAAGACACAAGCTCTCAAAATATTTGGGAAACATCTAAGGCAGTACTGAGAGGGAAGTTCATAGCTATACAAGCACACATTAGGAAGCATGAAAAAGCACAAATAAACAACCTGATTGCACATCTTAAAGACCTAGAAGAAAAAGAACAAAGGAACCCTAAAGTAACCCAAAGGACAGAAATCACTAAAGTTAGGGCAGAAATAAATAATATTGAGAATAAGAAAACCATACAAAAGATCAACGAAATTAAATGTTGGTTCTTCGAAAGAGTAAACAAAATCGACAAATGTCTAGCCAGACTCACAGAACAAAAAAGGGAGAAGACCCAAATAAACCAGATTGAAAATGAAAGAGGAGATACCACAGAAATTCAACATATCATGTGAGGCTTCTATGAACAACTATATGCCATCAGCTAGAGAACCTGGAAGAAATGGATGATTTTCTAAATACCTATGAACTTCCAAAATTAAATAAAGAGGAACTAGATAATATAAACAGGCCCATCACAGTTAAGGAAATTGAAACAGTTTTCAAAAACCTTCCCAACAATAAAAGTCCTGGACCAGATGGTTTGACAAATGAATTCTACAAAACATTCAAGAAGAACTAATACCTCTGCTTTTAAAAGTCTTCCAGAAGATTGAAGACACTGAAATACTCCCTGACAGCTTCTATGAAGCCAACATCACTCTGATACCAAAAGCAGACAGGGACACAACCAAAAAAGAAAACTACAGACCAATATCTCTGATGAACATAGATGCTAAAATATTGAACAAAATTCTAGCCAACCAGATACAGCAGTATATTAAAAAGATTGTTCATCATGACCAAGTGCGGTTTTTCCCAGCAATGCAAGTTTGGTTTAATATACGTAAATCAATCAATGTGATCCACCACATCAATAAAAGCAAGACCAAAAACCACATTATCATATTAATACATGCAGAGAAAGCCTTTGACAAAATACAAAATCCCTTTATGATCAAAACACTACAAAAAATGGAAATAAATGGAAAATACCTGAAGATAGTGGAGTCTATATATAGCAAACCTACAGCCAACATCATACTCAATAGTGAAAAACTGGAAGCATTTCCCCTCAAATCAGGTACTAGACAGGGATGCCCACTATCACCATTACTATTCAACATAGTGTTGGAAGTTCTTGCCATAGCAATCAAGCAGGAGCAAGGAATTAATGGGATACAGATTGGAAGAGAAGAAGTCAAACTCTCCCTATTTGTGGATGACGTGCTAGTATACATAGAAAAACCTAAGGAATCCTGCAAGAAGCTTTTGGAAATCTTCAGGCAGGTAAGGTGTCAGGCTACAAAATTAACATCCAAAAGTCAGTGGCATTCCTCTATGCAAACACTAAGTTAGAAGAAATTGAAATCTGGATATCAATTCCTCTTACTATAGCAACATAAACAATAAAATATCCAGGAATAAACCTAACCAAAGAAGTGAAAGACTTGTATACTTAAATTTATTAATCACTCCTCAAGGAAATTGAAAAAGACACAAAGAAGTGGAAAAATATTCTATGTTCATGGGTTGGAAGAATTAACATCATCAAAATGAATATACTACCCAGAGCCATCTACAAATTTAATGCTATCCCCATCAAGATCCCAACCACATTTTTTAGGAGAATAGAAAAAATGCTACAAATGTTTATCTGGAACCAGAAAAGACCTAGAATTGCCAAAAACAGTCTTGAGAAGAACAGAACTGGAGGCATCACACTCCCAGATGTCAAATTGTATTGTAGGGCCACTGTCATCAAAACTGCTTGGTACTGGAACATGAATAGACACACTGACCAGTGGAATAGAATTGAGAGCCTGAAAGTAACCCCCCACATCTATGGTCATCCAATCTTTGACAAAGGTGCCCAGACTATCAAATGAGGAAAGCAGAGTCTCTTCAACAAATAGTGTTGGAAAAAATGGGTTAAAACATGCAGAAGAATGAAACTAAACCACTATATTTCATCAGATCCAAAAGTACATTCCAAGTGGATCAAGGACTTGTATGTTAGACCACAAACCATCAGATACTTAAAGGAAAATATTCGCAGAACTCTTTTCCACATAAATTTTAAAGACATCTTCAATGAAACTAAGCCAATTACAAAGAAGAATAAGGCAAGCATAAACCTATGAGACTACATCTAATTAAAAAGCTTCTGCACAGCAAAAGAAACCACTGCCCAAACCAAGAGACCCCTCACAGAATGGGAGAAGATCTTTACATTCCATACATCAAACAAGAGTTTAATAACCAACATATATAAAGAGTTTGCCAAACTCAACAACTAGACAACAAATAACCCCATCCAAAAATGGGGGGAGGACATGGACAGAATATTCACCACAGAAGAGATCCAAAAGGCCAAGAAACACATGAAAAAATGCTCCAAGTCTTTGATTGTCAGAGAAATGCAAATATAGACAACAATGAGATACCACTTCACTCCTGTGAGAATGTTATACATCAGAAAAGGTAACAGCAACAAATGCTGGAGAGCTTGTGGGGTCAAGGGAACCCTCCTGCACTGCTGATGGGAATGTCAATTGGTCCAAACTCTGTGGAGAACAGTCTGGAGAATTCTCAGAAGGCTCGAAATGGACCTACCCTATGACCCTGCAATTCCTCTCCTGGGGATATATCCTAAGGAACCCAACACACCCATCCAAACAGATCTGTGTACACATATATTCTTAGCAGTACAATTTTTAATAGCCAAAACCTGGAAGCAACCCAGGTTTCCAACAACAGATGAGTGGCTTAGCAAGTTGTGGTATATATACACAATGCAATACTACTCAGCTATAAAAAAATGGTGACTTCACTATTTTCAGTCGATCTTGGAGGGGCCTTGAAAAATTCATGTTAAAAGTGAAATAAGGCAGAAACAGAAGGATGAATATGGATGATCTCACTCTCAGGCAGAAATTGAAAAACAAATCAGAAGAGAAAACACAAGTAGAACCTGAACTGGAATTGGCGTATTCACCAAAGTAAAAGACTTTGGGGTGGGTTGGGGGGAGAATACAGGTCTAAAAAAGATGACAGAGGACGTAGTGGGAGTTGTATTGTTATATGGAAAACTGAGAAATGTTATGCATGTACAAACTATTGTATTTACTGTCAAATGTAAAACATTAATTTCCCAATAAAAACTTTAATAAATAGATAAATATACCCTCACATCCTCAATCCCTCTGCACCCTACCCTCTCTAGGGTTCTGGGGATGGGAGGGGGGGCATCAGGAATTAAGCTATTTAGGAACATGGAGAAGATAACCTTATGGAAATTTATCTTTTTTGAATCCAAGAATAATTTTTTATTATTGATTTTTTTCACCACTTCCATCACCAAAGAAAGGTCTGTGTCCCCATCCTCACCCCCATAGATAACCACTATAGTTCTCCCACAGCCTTAGATAAGATTGACATTTTGTTTTGTTTTTTTTCACATTCGTATAATTAATCCACTCATATTCGGCATATGGGTGAATTTATCTTAAGCAACATCAACCAGAGCCAATAAAATAGCTCACCTGGATTCTGCTCTGCCATGTGCTCGACCCAGGTTTGAGTCTGGTCCCCACTGTGCTAATGGAAGCTTCAGTGCTGTCCTCTCTCTGTCTCTCCCTCCTTCCCTCACCCTCTCTCTCCTCCCCAACCCCTTGTGTCTGCTCTCTACCACTGAAAGAAAAATCATTTCTTCTTGTAGCGTTTGCCCTTCTTCCGTAGCCAGTCAACAGCGTCAGGTTGAAAGCTGTCAGGAGCTGCTTGTTGCTGGCTTTGAAAGTGACTGGGATCCATGTGGATTCAGTTGGCTAGGAAGGATCGTCAGTTTCCCCAATGAATGGGTACTCACGAGATGCACCACGGGAAGGTCGATCCAATGCAACCCATGAACCAGAAAAAGAAGAAGAGAAAAGAAAAGAAAAGAAAAGAAAAGAAGAGAAGGGAAGGGAAGGGAAGGGAAGGGAAGGGAAGGGAAGGGAAGGGAAGGGAAGGGAAGGGAAGGGAAGGGAAGAGAAGAGAAGAGAAGAGAAGAGAAGAGAAGAGAAGAGAAGAGAAGAGAAGAGAAGAGAAGAGAAGAGAAGAGAAAAAAGAAAAGAAAAAGGAAGGGAAGGGAAGGGAAGGGAAGGGAAGGGAAGGGAAGGGAAGGGAAGGGAAGGGAAGGGAAGGGAAGGGAAGGGAAGGGAAGGGAAGGGAAGGAAAAGAGTGGAATCCATCATTGGGAGACTGACTGGCTACATGTCTGGAATTCTCTGCTAAGTTTCAGGGTGCTCACTTTGCCTGCTGGTGTTCCTGTGAAGGGAACAAATGCTAGGTGTTTGCCTTAGACAGGCTGGACCTGCCTGTATATCTACAAACCATTGCCCCAGGGCAAGACAATGCCTCCCAAAGGTTGAATTCAATGTCAGTGCCACCTCTCGAGGTTGAACTCAAGGCACTCTGTACAGGCAAGCTACAAAATAAGTAAATCTGCAAAGAGGTGGGGAGAGAACATAATGGTGATGCAAAAAGACATTTATGCCTGAGGCTCCCCAGCACCACCATAAGCTGGAGCTGAGCAGGTAAAAAACAAAAACAAAACTTAAATCTGTAAAATTGTCTCTCCCCAATATGAGAGAGTAGTTAATCTGGCATTGGTTATGTGTGTAGGAACAGGAACAGAGACACAGAAGGAAAAAAATTTTTTTCACTGTATCTAACTAGACACTTTATTTTCTTCTTTTCTTTTCTTTTTTTTTTTTCCACCAGATTCTGGTATATAGTGGTGCTAGGGATTGAACATGGGACTCTGAAGCCTTAGCCACAAAAGTCCTTATATATTTGCTTTAATTTGTTTTGAATAGTTATAGAGATATCAAGAGGGAAGGAAAAGATAGAGAGGGAAAATTAAAAAAAAAAAAAAAGACATGTATAGCACTACTTCACCATTTGTGAAGTTCCACCCTGCAGCTGAGGACATGGGGCTTGAACTCAGGTCCTTCTTGTGCACTGTAATATGCATACTTTAGTGGGTGTAATACCACTGGTCCCCTGGCATAGTTTTTTGCATAACCATTATGCTGTCTCTTTTTGATTTTTTTCCCCCGTTTTTTTTTTTTTTGCTTTGTCTTTGCCTAGAGCATTGCTCAACTCTTGTTTATGGTCATGTTAGGAACTGAACCTGGAACTCTGGAGCCTCAGTCATGAAAGTCTTTTGCAGAACGAATATGCTGTCTCCAATTCTAGATGCTTTCTTTTTTCCAAACTGTTATTGCTGGAAATCAATAACATTGTATCTTCCAGTTTTGCTACCACAACCTCCTTTATAAATATTCACCAAGGTGCCCATGTGCACACATGTGCATACAAACACACACACACATACATATATACATCTCTGGGCATTGACAAGGAGCAGCACTTGTTTGTGTGACTCTGCAGGTCCCCATGTGTCACAGCTGTGCTCCGCCCTGTCTCTAGACAGAAGCCTCTCGCCTCAGGCCACAGGTCTGAGCTGATTTCCGGCTCCTCAGCCTGGTTCAAATTTTCCTCCTAAATATATCATCCCTGCCTTTGTTGGGGTTTTTGCTTTGTTTGGCTGTCTCTGCATGTCCTGGGTTCCCAGAGTATATATTCTCAGTGACCATCTTAGTCAGCACCCTGTCCCTCTCTATCCACAAGCTATGACTTTCCTGGCATAAATCACCTCACAGGTCCTTGCTCACTGACAAACACAGCCTTCTGAACTCTACCAAACAGAGAGGGTGGGGGGTCAGGGGTGCAGAATAGTCTTACACTATGTTTCCCAAGCTCAGAACCCCATGTGCCTTCACATGTGTCCCCTTTACTGTGGCTGAGGGCAGGCACTGAGACCCAGGAAGCAACTGGCACAGAGCCAGCTCCAGGGATTCTGTCTGCTCTGTCCACTGGAGCCACCACAGGCTGTGGGGACAGAGAAGGCGCTGCCCATGAGGCATGCCCCAAGGCTGTCAGATTCCAGGCACAAGGTGCCCCCAGAGCTCAGACTGACAACTCTGTCCCCTTCAACGCCCCCCCACCCCACCTCACCCTGCATGATCTGCCTTGTGGGACTCATAGAGACCTTAGCAAGGTTGTACCCATGTTGTCCCCATCCTGCCATTCTAGGACTCAGACACCAAGCCAGAAATGTGCTGGTGTGTGTTGTACAGAGGAGACATGGGATTTTCTAGAAGTCATTGCCTCTTTACCCTGAGTTCATATGCTTTCCGTGTGTGATCTGGGCCCTTATGGAAAAAACAGTCCCCTCAAGAGATTCACCTGCCAACATCCCCAGACAGACCCTAAATCCTGGAATGAACTGTAGCCTGAGCCTCCACCACAGCTGAGAGAGGGGAGGGGAGGAGACATAGGTTGGTAGATAGATGATAGAAAGAAACAAGAAAGACAGACAGAGAGAGAGAGAGAGAGATAGGAAGATAGATAAATGACTGATATATAGGGACCTAAATCATCATTCTGGCATATGCAGTGCTGGGGACTGAACTTAATATTTTTGAGTCCTCACATCTTAGCCACAGTACCACCTCCCTGGCTGCTCAAGCTGAGAAGAAAGAAACAACATAATGAAAAGGAGAGACATGTTCTTGATTCCATCCTGAGGGTGAATGGGAGGAGGAAGAGAAACTGGTAATCAGCAAAATGTTGGTGTCTCTGTCTCCCTCTCTCTCTCTCTCTCTCTCTCTTTCTGATAGGACAGGGAGAAATTGAGAGGGGAGGGGAAGACAGAGAGGGAGAGAGAAAGAAAAACATCAGCATACCTACTTCACCACTTGTGAAGCATCCCCGCTTCAGGTGGGAAGTGAGGGCTCAAACCTCAGTCCTTGTGCGTAGTACTATGTGCGCTTAACCAGGTGTGCCACCCACCGCCACTCTACAGCATCAGGTCTGGAGTTTGATCCCCATCATTGCACATGCCAGAGTAATGGCTCTGGTTCTCTCACACATTCATAAATAAATAAATCTACAACAAGCTGTGGATAGAGGTGCTAGGGCTCAGAAAGAACCATCCAACCTCTGGGCATTGAGTGGCTGATGTGGTGTTGACTAAGCCTGGCTCCAGATTCCATCTTTTTCAACACTACCAATGCTTCTTCTGAGACCAAAATGAAAAGGCTGACCCAGGAGAGTGGCAATGGTTCAGGAAAACTTGGGGAAACTCCAAAGTCTGTGAGAGAATGGTGCCTGCCACTTTATGGCTGCTTGGTTTTTTCCAGAACAGTCTTTGCCTCTCAGTGGTCCTATGGGGCATGTGTACCTGCTTGAGGGTTAGGGAACATCCCCACCACCACCACCACCACCACTCAAACAGTCAAGGAAGGCTGTGCTTTTCAATTCCAAGCCCTTGGCCTGGATCACAGTGCCACATCTCCAGATCACTAGCTGTTATTTTCGACGGGCTGGCTTCAGCAGGCCAGGCTAGCTTCACGGGTGGGTAACAGAGACGACCAGAAACATACGGCTGGGCCGAGAAGCTGTATTTCTTTATTTAAGATCAACGATTCATAAACTAAACCAAACTAATCACCAAACAGAACTCTCCTGCATCTTTCTCACATGGTGGCGCCAAGAACTCTCGAACTCTGTCACTCTGGAACTCTGTCAGGGTTCCTTGGGGCGGGGACAAGCGGGCCCACGCAACTAGCAGGACTAAACCAATTTTCCTGGCAGGGGGAGGGCTAAACCAAACCAGTGTAAAGCATACAACAACTAGCTATCAAGTAACTTGTTGAAGGGCTCTATAGTTGCTTGCACACTATAAGGAGCAGGTCTCAGGGGCTCGGTGGCATCAGGAGTTGAGGACTCTGAGTTAATTTTCAAAGTCCTTCTCTTTGATGAGATCTAAATGAAGAACTCAGAAGTGCTGGCCCTACTACTCTGGCAAGGGTCCTCAAGCCTGATCCCTGGATCACAGCCTGCCCATGGTGATTAGGATCTGATTCTCTAGCCAGAGTCTTTTGTCCTCAAGTCTGAACTGAAACACATGAGGATTTATTTCACTGAGCATTGGTTGGAAGCACCCTCAAGTCTTCTGCTAGTTCTCTACTTCTGCTACCCTGCTGTCCTAAACTGGACATCAGAGAATTGCTTGAATGTGGGCCAGGGAGATGGTATAGTTTTGATGCAACAGACACTCGTGTCTTAGGCTCTGAGGTCCCAGGTTCAATCTATGGTAGCACTATAAGCCAGAGTTGAGCTTTGCTCTGGTTCTCTTTGTGTCTGCATCTCTCTCTCTCTCTCTCTCTCTCTCTCTCTCTCTCTCTCTAAAAATAAAACATTGTGTAAAAGCAATTGCTTGTGTGACCATCAGAAAGAGACATCTAAAGTGAGATGACGTGCCTGATTTTGATTTCTGTAGCCCACATGAGTTAGCAACTTATTAGCTTCAAACAGCTACTCTGACTCTCTGGTGTTTTTCCACATTGACTTTCTCCACAATGGAATATTCAGACTTAACAAGAAAATACATATATATTCTCAAAGTGTGTTCCACTAAAAAAAGATCACCATTGTTTCACTTATATTTTCATTTCGGTTCTATTATTTATTTTATTATTGGGTAGAGACAGAGAGAAAAATCAAGAGAGAAGGGAGGCGTAGAGAGAGATAGAGGCAGGGAGACACCTGAATCTCTGCTTTACCACTCATGAAGCTTTCTTCCTGCAGGTGAGGACAGGGGCTTGAACCTGCATCCTTGAGCACTGCAATGTGTACACTTAACCAGGTACACTACCATCTAGCCCATTTCAGTTCTCATACACTGGATGACAAAAAATAATTAATAATAAAAAAGTAAAACAAGATACCATGCATAAGGACCCAGGTTCAAGCCCCTGGTTCCCACCTGCAGAAGAGAAGCTTCACCAGCAGTGGAGCAATGTTGTAGATATCCCTCTTTTCCTTCCTTCTCCCTTCTCATCTCTCTCCCTATTTCCCTATGTATTAATTTAAAACTAATTTAAAAATGTAAATGATAAGTAATTAAGAAAAACAGGTACAAAGGTCAGGTGTTGGTGCACCTGGTTGAGCCCACACGTTACAATGCACAAGGACCTGGGTTCGATCCCCTGGTCCCCACCTGCAGGGGGAAAGCTTCATGAGTGGTGAATCAGGGCTGCAAGTGTCTTTCTGTCTCTCTCCCTCTCTATCTCCCCCTTCCCTATAGATTTCTGGCTGTGACTATCCAATAAATAAAGATAATTTTAAAAATTTTAAAAACAGGTGCATAGAGCTACATAAATACAAATTTAAAATGAACTTGATTCAACGTATACAAACTCAGTTCTGCTTTTCTCTTTATTCCTCCTTTTGGCTATCCTCTATCTTACCAGGGTTCTTTACACAATCCACTGCCCTTTTCAGGACAGAATACTGCCATCAATATCAGATACAACACTTCACAGGCTCCAGTTTTTCTCATCCTAGCCCAATTCCTCATCCCCACTTAAGCAGAGAGAAGTAGAAAGACAAATAGAGGGCCCTGATGAAAAAAAGGTGTTACTTTCATAGCCATTCAATTCAGCCATGATGGGCCACTTGGAACTTCTCACCTGATCATTTGTGACAGTCTGCCAGTTTTGTGACATAAGCTGTGAATAGAACTTTGGGACTTGATTAGCATAAGGCTGAGGCTGATGTGAGAACACAATTAGCATATGGCTGAAGAACTTATGTAAATCAAATGATTAACTTCCAGGCAGCAGGAAGTCCAGCCCTTTCTTCCTCCCCCCACCCCCCTCTTTCTCTTCTTGCACTGAGGCCTTCTTGGCTTCCCAGGACCTGCCATGCTGCCTTTCCCAGAGACAACACAGGGAGCTGAACTTCGGTAACTTAGAGATTCACAGGCCTGGCCTACTCTTACTTCAGTCGATAATTGCCTATCTTGCTGTATGTAAAATATACCATTCCATACTACTGTACTGCCATGTAATAAACCTTGATTGTTTTAAACCAGTGCCCAGCTGCGCTTCCATAAAATCTTTTTTTTTTAATTACAATATACCAGGACAGAGTTCCAAGGCAAACAAGCACACAGTGAGTTTGCACTCTGTAGAGAGCTGAGATTCAAGGGCATGGTCACTGAAAGCTCAAGATCATGAGGGCCCTAATCAAATAGTGATGGTCCTGTGCCTGATTCTGTGCATTGGATCCCACTCTGACTTGGCAGGAAGGAACGAGGGAGTGTTCCCTTCCACCTCCTTCCCCAGTGTCAGCATTCTGTACAGTGTAAACTATCAGGAAGAGTTTGAGGATGCATTCTAGCTGGTTGGTAGAAACCATGGGCTCTGGAGTCAGACCCACGCAGCACGCTGGCATCTTATTGGCTGGCTCTGTGACCTCCCATAAATTATTCCATACCCCTCTCCCTCTGCTGTCTCATCTATGCCATGGGCACATCACAGGATATCATCCTCATGAGAGCTGTGGGGATTGAATGAATGATTGCTTACATGGCTTCTAAAGGGAACCCAGATAAGTATGTGATATATAAAAGAAGTAATAGCTAAGTCTTCAGCCAGATTTGCATGCTGAGACTTCAGATGTTACAGGTTCCATCCCCAGAATTACCATATGCCAAAGTTAGGCAGTATTCTCTCTCTCTCTCTCAATTAAATAAATAAAACATTTAAACTAAGAGGTCAAGAGATTGCTCACCCAGTAGAAAACATAATTTACCATTCTCAAGGACCAAGGTTCAAGTCCCCAGAACCACATGGGAACACATGAACAGCACAAAAGGAAGCTTATGAACTGTGGAGCAGAGTTTTGGCATCTCTCTTTTTCTCTCTGCCTCTCTCTTCTTATGGTCAAATTTTTAAAAGAAATCTACCAGGTGAGCTGGAATCATTCAATCAAGAAGCCCCAGCACAAAAATAAACAACAACAAACCAAGTATTCACACTCCAGGGCCAGCCATTAAGGATATGGACAACTAGTTGGGAAATGGAAAATGAAATGGAAATAGAAATACAAAGAAACATAGTAAGTATTAAATACATGTGAGCTTTTGACAGTGACTATGAGAGAATATATATGGAATACTTGTGTAGAAAGTCAAACAACAGCTATGACTTTCTTTACTTGATAAGATGATCTGATATTTATAGTGTAAGTCTTACAGAAAGATATCAGTGATAAGGAGATAGCTCTGAGGTAGAACACAGGATTTTCATGCTGGGGGACCCAGGTTTGATTCCCCTGCACCACCATGCTAAAACTGAACAGTACTCTGGCCTGTCTCTCTCTCTTTGTCTCTATCTCTGTCTCATAAAAATAATTCTTTAAAAACAAAAGTGTGGGGAGTTGGGCAGTAGTGCAGTAGGTTAAGTGCATGTGGCGCAAAGTGCAAGGATCAGCATGAGGATCCCGGTTCGAGCCCCCGGCTCCCCACCTGCAAGGGAGTCGCTTCACAGGTGGTGAAGCAGGTCTGCAGGTGTCTATCGTTTTCTCCCCCTCTCTGTCTTCCCCTCCTCTCTCCATTTCTCTCTGTCCTATATAACAACAATGATATCAGTTGCGACAACAATAATAACTATAATAATAATTTTTTTAAAGTGTAGATTTTCTTGACAATATTAGTCAACTTGAAGAACCATGAAGAGGGATCATCATCTGCCATCTTGGAGCCTCTACTTTTGGGCTATAAGTCCATCACATTTACTGCCTCCTGGTTTGTTGCAGGCAGAGAAGGAAGAAAGAAAGAAAAAAAGAAAGAAAGAAAGAAAGAAAGAAAGAAAGAAAGAAAGGAAGGAAGGAAGAAAGAAAGAAAGAAAGAAAGAAAGAAAGAAAGAAAGAAAGAAAGAAAGAAAGAAAGAAAGAAATTTGATTCTCCCAGTGCTTCTGGCCTGAAAAACACAAATTCCAACCGAGGTTATAATGTCATTAAATGTTGAATAATGACAAGGGTAATATGTAAATGTGTTCTTACCTTGAATCTCTAATGCAGTGTCAAGTGTAGAAATTCATGATGAAAGTTATTTTCCTAATTCAGCTTCTTAGGAAAAGCAGTCTACTGTAAACTAAGTTTTGCCAGCATCCATTCTGTGCCTAAAACTAGATTCTTTTCCACAAGGAAAGACTCAGTGAAAAAGGAAAGCCTGACTACTACAAATAGGGAAACAAAACATGCTTATGTTTTTGAGACATAGAGTGAGGGAGTGCTTGGTGTGGTGAGAATCACTGATGAGAAGAGTCTTGCATTGAGTCTCAAAAAGGGTAACTTCTGGTACAAGTACACAAATCATGTAGGTTTAAATGTCCTTGAGGTTAGGTTAATGGTTAAAGGAAGAATTATAATAAGTGCCACATGCAAAAGGCCAGGAATTGACTTCAGTAAAAGTTTCCCATCATACATTACAATGAACACTTTTTTAAAAAAAAATTCTTTTATTTATAAAAAGGAAACATTGACTAAACCATAGGAGAAGAGGGGTACAACTTCACATAATTCCCACCACCAGAACTTTGTATTCCATCCCCTCCCCTGATAGCTTTCCTCTTCTTTAACCTTCTGGGAGTATGGATCCACGGTCATTGTGGGATGCAGAAGGTTTCTGTAATTGCTTCCTTGCTGAACATGGGCATTGACAGGCCGATCCATACTCCCAGCCTATCACTTTCTTTCCCTGGGGAAGTGGAGCTCTAGGATACATTGGTGGGATTTTCTGTCCAGGGAAGTCTAGTAGGCATCATGCTAGTATCTGAAACCTAGTGGTTAAAAAGAGAGTTAACATACAAAGCCAAACAAGTTGTTGACCAATCATGGACCTACGGGCTGGAATAGTGCAGATGAAAAGTTGGGGGGGGGGCTCCATTTTATAGATAGCTAGTAGGCAGATTTTAGTTAAATTCCAAAGGGCCTGTGGCTATACTAGTTTTTTTTGTTTTTGTTTTTGTTTTTCCTTTTTCTTTTTGCCCCTGAACCTGAAATCTGATATGCAGGTGGATCCAAGTTATTGTCTGGGGAGATGATGTCATGGCTGGAAGAAGGACCAGAAAGCTGGATCAGGGAAGAGAGTAGCTCCCTAATATGGGAAAGGGTTATAAATATTGTTGACTATAAACCCCATTGATTTGATGTGATCTGGAGCCTATATTCAGCTTAGGAACCTATGTGACCTGTGCATCCCTATAGATCTGAGCTCACATTCTGTGGTCATGAGTAGGAACATTCCAAGCTGCCTCAATATTGACCCATCTTCCTCAGATGTAGCATAGAGTATGTTGTCCATCCTCCCTTTGGAGGATGGAACATTCTCTGCCATTGTTGATCCAAGTTGAGGGCAAGGTCCTTCAGGGGCCCAGAAAATAACTGGTAACAATAGAGAGAGGGATTTATTTGAGGTCTAGGCCCTTCAAGTCTGTTTGGGAAAATGAACACTTTAATAATAGTTAAGCCTAAGGTTCTTTTTTTTTTCTTTATACTTTACCTAGTGGGGGGGGGAGCTCTTGATATTCATATTTCAAAGAGTAGATACATGTATTTTTGACAGAGCATGAGAAAATTTTTGTGGTGGTGTTGATTGTCTGAAGAATCATTCCTTTCTTAGAGAGAGAAAGAGAGAGAACCAGAGCATCTGTCCATCAACTATTATGCCAGGGATCACACTTGGGTCCTCAAGCTTAAGATTCCAGCATTCTGGGGCCCCAGTTGGGGAGTCCTGAGATTCCCAAACAGATATGATGGGCCTAGATCTCGAATAAATCCCCCTCTCCATTGTTACCAGTCATCTCTATAAGGAACAACACAATAGACCCCTCTGTGGACCCCCATAGAGCCTTGCCCTCAACATGGATCAACAACAGTAGGGAATATTCTATCCTCTGATGGGAGGATGGACAACATACTCTATCTTCCACCTGAGGAAGATGGGTTCTGAAATTGGGGAAGCTTGGAACATTCCTACACATGACCACAGAATGTGAGCTCATATCTACAGAGATGCAGAAGTCACATTGGCTCTTAAGCTGAATATGGGCTCCAGATCAGATCAAATTGATGGAGTTTATAGTAAACAATATTTATACATCTTTCCCATATTAGGGAGCCACTCTCTTCCCTGATCCAACGTTCTAGCCCTCTTTCCAGCCATGGCATCATCTCCCCAGACAATAACTTGAGTCCAACTGCATATCAGATAACAGGCTCAGAAAAAAAAAAATAGTATAGTCATGGGCCCTTTGGAATATAACTAAAATAGGCCTACTAGCCATCAACAAAATGGATACCCCTCCCCCAATATTCATCTGCACTACTCCAGCCCATAGGTTCATGATTAGTCAACAATTTGTTAGTCTTTATATCTTAACTCTTTTTTCAGTCAACAAGTTCCAGATACTACCATGATGCCAACTGGACTTCCCTGGGCATATGACCCCGCCATGTGTCCTGGAGCCCCACTTCCCCAGATCCCTGCCCCACTAGGGAAAGAAAGGGACAGGCTGGAAGTATGGATCGACCTACCAACGCCCATGTTCAGCGGGGAAGCAATTACAGAAGCCAGACCTTCCACCTTCTGCACCCACTAATGTCCTTTGGTCCATGCTCCCAGAGGGATAAAGAATAAAGAAGCTACCAGGGGAGGGGAGGGGATACAGAGTTCTGTTGGTGGGAATTGTGTGGAGTTGTACCCCTCTTCTCCTATAGTTTTTGTCAGTGTTTCCTTTTTATAAATAAAAATTATAAAAGATAAAAAGAACAAAAAATAAGAAGAGTCCAGCATTCTATCCACTGTACCACTTAAGCTCCTGACCTGAAAGAGGGATATAGATTGAGAACTGAGCACCAGGAAACACAAATGATTCAAAAAAAAGAGTCCACAGTAGCTTGTAGGAAGAATATAGAACTGGAGTCATCTGCTCAGGGGCCTTCAAGGGCCAGAAAGGTTACTGGGTAAAGTTTGTCAGGATTAGTAGGAGAATGACAGAGGGAATGCTTTTAGGGAAATTGTGGGTTGCATGCCTGGCCCAGTGTATTGAAGTCAGAGTTTTAAAAAGCACTCTGTTGGCTCCACAGAACATCCTGGGGCAGGATTCACCCTTCTGGCAGGTCCAGTCTGTGGTCAGAGATAGCCTTGGATTAAAACTAAAGTCAGGGCAGGGCAGTGGCACATATAGTAGAGCACAAATTACCATGTGAGATGGTCTGTGTTCCATTGACAGACAGAAATTTAGAGGTTAGAAAAAAATCAATAGGCAAATATTAGCCAATAAAAAGGTTAGGACAGACATACCTGTATCAGACAAGAAAGATTTCAAGGTAAAAAAAAAAAAGGCATTTTAGGTAAGAAGAAACAGGACAAATGGAAGATGACTAATGGTCAACATTACTGATGAAAGGACCAATCAATCAAGAGGATTTAACATCAATTGACATATGAGTCAAACAAAGAACATAAGCAACAAAATGCACGACACAACTAGGAGAAGCTGAAAAGAGATGATTGTGACAGCAACGCAGTGGTTGTAGAGAACATTAATAGCCATCCCACTCTTGTCTGTGAAGATAAACAAAGAAAAAAAGGAACAAGTTCAACACCATAAGGTATTGCTAAGCAAGTTCAATAGCAACTTTGCTTCTCAGAATGGTAGCACTCACAAAAACATCAGGCTTTTGTTTCCCCAGGAAATAAAAGGACTCAGGGAGCAGGGGTAGATAGTATAATGGTTATGCAAGGAGACTCATGACTGAGGCTCCAAAGACTCAGGTTCAGTCCCATGTACCACCATAAGCCAGAGCTCAGCTCTGGTAAAAAAAAAAAAAAAAAAAAAAGTACTAAGTCATATGAAGGAGATAGGTACCTTATCCATGGTAGATTGCAAACAGCCTCTGGCACTCAAAAGTAAAAACAAACAAAAAAACAGCCAATATCAATTTCTCAGAGATTTGTGTGTCTTAGTAACACCTACAGCAAACTTGAACTTGTCTATTGTCACAAGTTGAGTTTTTTCAGTTATGCAGTAAGGAGGACCAACTACATTTTGCCTACAAGACACTCACTTACTTTAAGCACAGAGACTGAAAGTGAAGGCATGAGAAAGGACATTTAATGTAAATGGAACCAAAAGAAATAAAAAATAGTTATGCAAAACTTATCTTGAGATGGGGCTATGAAACAGCAGCAGCTGTGTATATCTCCTCTCCTCTCCCCTCCCAGGTCAACTAGAAATACCAAAGCAGACCACCTGGGAGCACAAGAAGACAGGACTAGAACAACTTCAAAAACCCAGCAAACCACCAGTGAGTGCAAACACATGTGGCTCTTGGACAGAGAGGAGCCTAAGGAGAGACTGAGCAGCTGGTAATAGTCCAGCAGTTTACCAGTTGAGGCACCTCAACTGTTTTACCAACAAAAAGACTGCTGAAGGAGGAAATAACTCCCCTAAGACTCACCAAATGCAACTGTGAGTCTCCATTGCTACTGCCCTGAGAGGCTGGAGCAGCAGGGGGGAGGCCCTGTGCTGACACCTGGGAACAGAGAATTGACCAGGAAACTCAGTAGAAGATATACACGTTGGTGGCCTGGTAGTGGAGCTGTACAGTGGAAACCTTTCCACATTATTCTCCTGATGAGAACATGGTGAATAATTGCCTCAGAACCTACAAACTATAAACAGGACTTGTTTAGAAACTCACAGGGCCCAGCAGTGCTGCCCACCTTGGCAGAAAAGCTGAGTGAGCCCAGAGCTTTGGATCCTTAGGGTGTGAGAGTCTCCTTGCAAAACCACTGTATTATCTCTCCCCCACCCTGCTTTATCTCTTGGTCAGGAGTGAGTGATTAAGAGAAGAAGCCTGCTTATAGTTTAAAAGCATCAGGTTCCCATAGCCTACAGGGAAGAAAAAGAACTAAAGAGGTGTTAAGAGCCACTGTGCTCCAACTCAGGGATTGAAATAATATTGAAGCCACTGTTAATTTCCACAACTGTGAACTTTTTAAGTACCTTAATTTAACACAAGTCAATCCAGGCAAGAGTGATCAGTAATTTGAAAAGTACTGAGAGAGGGACCGCATACCATATTATATAGAATGATTAAATCAATAAGAAGAAATGTTGGAGTAATGAACCAGGATAAGAGTCCAGCTAAAAGGCCCCCAAAGGTTGAAGAACAAAATAATGAGGTCAACATCCAAATACTAGTTAAGAACATAATCACAGGAGGGAGTAAAGAGTTTGAAAGAATTGTCATAAGAAATGCAGAAACAAAAAATGAGACTCTAGAAGAAAACACTAATTATCTCAAGGTGATTAGAGAGCTGAAAGCTGAAATAGCTGAGCTAAGAACACAAATAGCTGAACAAACTAAAACAGTATCAGAACAGGGTAACAAAATAGATGAACTCCAGAAAACAGCAGAGGGGAGAGAAAATAGAATCAATGAGGCTGAAGACAGAATTAGCAAGATAAAGGAAAAATTAGAGACAACTAAAAAATGAGTGAGAGAGCTCAAAAAGATATTAAGAGATACTGAAAACAACAACAGAGATGGCTTCAAAAGAAGTAATATATGCATTATTGGCTTACCAGAGGAAGAAAGAGAGGGAGGGGAAGAAAGCATTCTTCAGGCCTCAATAGCTAAGAACTTTGCTACTCTTGACAACATAAAAGACATAAAGGTTCAACAGGCCCAGAGGGTCCCAAACAGAATTAACTCAGACTTAAAGACACCAAGACATATCATATTTAGAATGAAAATGAGTAAGGATAAAGAAAGGATCCTGAAGGCTGCAAGAGAAAAACAAAGAGTCACCTACAGAAGAAAACCCATAAGATTAGCAGCAGACTTCTCCACACAAACACTACAGGCCAAAAGAGAATAGCAAGATGTCTATCAAGTGCTCAATGAGAAAGGCTTTCAACCAAGACTACTGTATCCTGCTAAACTGTCATTCAGACTAAATGGAGGCATCAAAACCTTCTCAGACAAGCAACAGTTGAAAGAATCAACTATCACCAAGCCTGCCCTGAAAGAAGTTCTGAAGGTCTCCTATAAACAGTCAGACCACCATAAATAGGCCATATATCAGAACACTTTAAAGCTCTACATTAATGGTGTTAAAATATCTTCAATCTTTGATATCAATAAATGTCCATGGCCTGACTTCACCTATTAAAAGGCAAAGAGTAGGAAGATGGATCAGAAAACACAACCTAACAATATGCTGTCTACTGGAAACTTACCTAACTCAACAACACTAACACAGACTCAAAGTGAAAGGATGGAAAACTATCATACAATCTAATGATGCACAACAAAGGGAAGGAACAGCTATTCTTACATCTGACACAATAGACTTAAAAATAAATAAAATTTTAAAAGATTGGGATGGACATTACTTAATGCTCAGAGGATCAGTCAATCAATAGGACTTAATTATTAACATCTATGCACCCAATGAGAAGTAATCTAAAAATATCAAACATCTACTGAAAGAGCTACAACAATATATTAACAGCAACACAGTAATAGTAGAGGATTTCAAACCTTGCTCTCTTAACTTGACAGATCATCCAGGCAGAAAATCAGTAAAGAGATGAGGAAGCTAAATGAGGAGATAGATAAACTAGAACTATTGGACATTTACAGAGGCATTCACCCAAGACACTGGAATACAGATTCTACTCAAGTCCACATGGGTCATTCTCAAGGATAGACCAAAAGTTAGGCCACAAATTGATGGGGTTTACAATCAACAATATTTATACACCTTTCTCATATTTGGGAGCTACTGTCTTCCCTAATCCAGCTTTCTGGTCCTTCTGCCAGCCATGACATCATCTCCCCAGACAATAATTAGGATACACCTGCATATCAGATTTCAGGCTCGGACAAAAGGAAAAAAAAAAACACTAGTATAGCCACAGGCCCTTTGGAATTTGACTAAAATAGGCCTGTTAGCTATCTACAAAACAGAGACTCCCCCTCCCCCACATCTTCACCAGTACTATTCCACCCTTTAGGTCCATGACTGGTCAACAATCTGTTTGGCTTTGTATGCTAACTCTCTTCTCAACCACCAGGTTTCAGATGCTAGCATGATGCTGACTAGACTTCCCTGGACAGACAGCCCCACCAATGTGTCCTGGAGCTCTGCTTCCCCAGAGCCCTTCCCCAACAGGGAAAGAGAGAGACAGGCTGGGAGTATGGATCAACCTGTCAGCACCCATGTTCAGCAGGGAAGCAATTACAGAAGCCAAACCTTCAACCTTCTGCATCCCATAATGACCTTGTGTCCATACTCCCAGAGGGTTAAAGAATAGGAAAGTTATCAGGGGAGGGGATGATATACAGAGTTCTGGTGGTGGGAATTGTGTGAAGTTGTACCCCTCTTATTCTATGGTTTAGTCAATGTTTCCTTTTTATAAATAAAAAATTTGAAGAAAAAAAAAACCTAAAGAATCCAGTAAGAAGCTCTTGGAAATCATCAGGCAATACAGTAAGGTGACAGGCTCCAAAATTAACATACAAAAGTCAGTGGTATTCCTCTATGCAAACACTAAATTAGAAAAAGACGAAATCCAGAAATCAATTCCTTTTACTAAGGCTCGAACCAAATCCTTAAGCCAGTCCTTGAGCTTCGCGCCAGGTGCACCCTACCCGTTGTGCTACCACCTAACCCCCCACTTTTATTCTTTTTAGAGTAACCAGATTAATGCTTTTTCTAAGTCAGTCTCCAGTAAAATTTCATGTTGGTTCCATTGCAAGCACTATGCACAGCTTTCCTGTCTCTTGACAGTTGAGAAAGTTGAGAAACTTTGAAACTTTTTAGAATACAGAACATTTTTCCTATGCCTCAGGTTCTTCAAATCTGCCACACACCAATTGTCAGGCACAAGTAGCTTTCTCAGCCCACCACCTGTTAACAGAGGCTGTTTTCTTTCACCATGCCTTTTGATTTCCTGGTTGGATCTTCTGTCCCCACCTAGAACTTGTAACATTTTTCTGAATAAGTTTTTTTTAATTCCAAGAAGACTTCCAATGTGCTAAACTGAGAGATCATTTCTTGGGCTCTTTGAGTTAATTTGCCTTTCAAGATTATGGTCTTTACTCATTTTTCTAACTTCTATACTGGGAATGTTCCTGGAGGTTACATTCTTCTCTTATGGTCTGGATATCCTGCCTTTGGGATTGTGGTCTTTGTACTAAGAAATAATTCCACTTTTCCTCATGGCCCGGCACCCAAGATTTCCTGACCCAAGAAACTTAACCAGATAGTTACATGTTTTGTTTTGGTTTGGTTTATTTTTATTTTTATTTATAAATTGGAAATATCGACAAGACCATAGGATAAGAAGAATATAATTCCACACAATTCCCACCACCATCCCCTTCCTTGAAAGCTTTCCTATTCTTTAACCCTCTAGGAGTATGGACCCAGTTATCATTATGGGGTGAAGAAGGTGGTCTGGCTTCTGTAATTGCTTCCCTGCTGAACATTGGTCCATACTCCCAGCCTGTCTCTCTCTTTCCCTAGTGGGTCACAGGACTCTGGGGAAGTGGGGCTCCAGGACACATTGGTGGAGTCATCTGCCCAGGGAAGTCAAGTTGGCATCACGGTAGTGTCTGGAACCTAGTGACTGAAAAAGAGTTAAGATATAAAGCAGAACAAATTGTTGATTAATCATGAACCTAAACGCAATACCTAAAGTATTGTGGATGAAGATTTGGAGTCTCCATTTTGGAAAAAGCTGGTAGTTCTATTTAAGGTATATTCCAAGGGGCCCATGACTTTCCTAGTTTTTGCCTGAGTCTGAGAGCTAACCTAGGTTCATGTGTTTTTCTTTCAATTGTATTTTAGTGGGTTCACCAGACATAATGACCTTTAACTATGTGGATGACCTCCATCTTTGTTTGTCATGACCTTTAACCACATGGCTGCTGTGCTTGTACACTATCTCGAAAACTTAACTGGGAAACTGAGCTTATGAAGAGAGTGTAAAATAGTTTTTTCTCTTCCCACTTTTTTTTCCTCTGGCCAAAATTTTTCTTTGCTTTTCACTTTATGATAAGACTAGCTGACCATTATTAGTAAGTGTTCCAGTACACTAATCATTTAGAGATAGACTGTAAATTGTAACCCAGCTTTAAAATTGAGTGCAGATTCCATCTCACAGACAAATTTGTTTCAACTTTTATTCCTTTGTTCTTTTGTTGTCAGTAACCAGAGAGATCGGCTGAATTTGCATGTAGCACAGTATTGCACAGAGAGAGAATAGCCAGTCTGCCACTTTCAGATATGGAAGCTAGTGAGCCAGGAAGCCAGAAAGGGGATGACTATATAAGGCTTCAGCACCTGTACCTGTCACTAGGACACTTCAGTTGACAGTGCATGGTGGGAGAGGGCATAGACCCAGAAAGTACTTTCTTATAGATGAGCAGCTATGCCTTTAAGTATCCTGCCTCAGCCACAACTAGGTAACATCGTGGGTGCTTGTCCAAGAAGTCTGGACTGAATAAAAGATAGCTAAAATGTCTGACCTGGCCCTGTAATAATTCTTATGGATTTACTTTTCCAGAGAAGGATTAAAATAGTGGTTGACTAGCACATCCATATAACTAGGCTTCACTTTTAGACTTAAAAGTTTTAGTGATAAGTTAAAAATATTGTCTGCTATCTGTAATAACAAACCGTTCCCCTCCAGGGAAGCTTCTACTTAACTGCTAACTTTGTTACTGTTTCTTATCTCTACAGGGGCTAGAAGTAAGCCTCTACCAGCTACAACAAAAGTGTAAATGCAGTTTACACTCTTCCTTTGTGGTAATATCAAAACAAAGATTTTTATGTTAATATAGAATAAGAACTACATTTAAAATAGATGTCAAAATTTCTAAAACACTTAACATGTGACAATTCTGTGAAGCCAAATTATATATATGCATATATTTAAGTAGGTAAGAGATTATAGAAATAATCTGAGGGCCCTGTATTATTCTGTTACTCTTTGTGGAAAATTAATCCACAGTAAACTTGGCTTTTGTTTGGCACTAAAATTACTAAAAAGCATTTTCAGAAAACATGTCTTTCTAAATGTAACTTGTTTGTTGAAAGTTTTAAAGTCTACAATGTTTACTACCATAAGTATAATAAATAATCCTGTGTGATTAATTAATTTTGTAAACTTCAACTCTAGACTTACGTAAAAATCTAAATTAAATGTCAACATGGTCTCTCAGAAATTATTAGATTCAACAATGGTGGGGACTGCCCCATTCTTCAAAGGGAGACTGAGTCAAGATACTCTGCCACTCAAGGAAGATGGGTCCTACAATGAGTGCAGCCTAGGATGTTCTTAGTTATGACCACAGAATGAAAGTTCAGACCTACAGGGATGCAGAGGTTACACAGGCTACTGTGCTGAATATGGGCCCCAGATGAAATCAATGGGGTTTAACAGTGAATGATATTTATATACTTTTCCCATATTTAAGAGCTACTCCCTTCCCTGATCCAGCTCTAGTCCTATTTCCAACTCTGATACCATCACCTCAAACAATACCTTTGGCCCACGTGTATGTTAGCTGTTGGGCTCAGGCAAAAACTAGGAAAGTCATGTGCCTCTTTGAATATACCTAAAATAGACTTCCTAGCTTCTTCCAACATGAAAACCCCTAGTCTCATCTACTATAGTCTTACCTTTAGGTTCCTGTTTATTAAACAATTTGTTCTGCTTTATCTCTTAATGCTTTTTGGCCACCAAGTTGCAGATGCTACCATGATACCAACCTGACTTCCCTGGGCAGACAGCCTCATCAATGTGTCCTGGAACTCCATCTCTCCAGAGCCTTGCCTAGGTAAAGACAGACAGACTGGGAGTATGAATTGACCTACCAACACCCATGTTCAACAAAGAAGCAATTACAGAAACCAGACCTTCCACCTTCTGCATCCCATAATGATCCTGGGTCCATGCTCATAGAGGTGTAAAGAAGAGGAGAGCTATCAAGGAAGGGGAGTGCTAAAATTCTAACAATACATTCTTTGGTCTAAATATTTTTAAATTTTGAATATGTATACTGATTAGGTTCTAATATTGTACTTTAATTGTTTAAGCATTTTTAAAATCCTAATACTCAAGAGATAATCATTTTATCTTCTCAGTGTCTTAAATATTAATCTGAGGGTACCATATTGACAAAACTATTTGTTAATAAAGATGTTCTAAAATTGTATAAAGCATGTTACATTCAAAATATGTTTAAGTCAATTATAGCCATTGGGTTATCAAATGCAAGTAAGTTCTTAACTTGGTTCATATTCTTATTTACCCTGGCCCTGGTATCCCTGGGACTTGTATTTCTTGTTGGTCACAAGTGAATGACTACTGTCTGATGCTGTGCCAAGGCATGCTACTAAGGTTATTGCTGCTAACAATCTCCTCAGTGTCCAGTATTCAACCTTTCAGATGGTAAGAAGTTTCTTAACATAAGGGACCTCTATACCAAGTCCAGTTTGGCTTCTGTGCTTTATTTTATTTTCTTTTTTCTTTTTTTTTCAATTTTTATTTAAATTAATTATAAAATAAAAAATAGAAAATATCAAAAAACTAAAGAATAAGAGGGGTAAAATTCCACACATTTCCCACCACCAGAGTTCCATATCCCATCCCCTCCAATGGAAGCTTTTCTATTCTTTATCTCTCTGGGAGTATGGACTCAGGGTCATTATGGAGTGCAGAAGGTGGGAGGTCTGGTTTCTGTAATTACCTCTCCACTGAACATGGGTGTTGGCAGGTTAATCCATACCTCCAGCCTGTTCTTATCTTTCCCTAGTAGGGCAGAGTTCTGAAGAGGTGGGGGTTCCAGGGTATGTTTGTGAAGTCATCTGTCCAGGGGAGTCAGGTTGACAACATGGTAGCATCTGCAATTTGGTGTTTGGAACATGTATTCCTTTGCTTCCTCCTTTCTTGTGGGACTCGGTTCAGTAGTTCTTGTAAAATGGGGTTGATTGTGGCAAATTCCTTTAATTCTTGAATATTTGAGAAGATCTTTATTTCTCCCTCATATTTGAAGGATAATTTTGTAGGATACAAAATTTGTGACTGGAATTCCCTCTCCTTCAGAACTTTGAATATGTCATTCTACTCTCTTCTTGCCTCTAGTGTTTGTGAAAAGAAATCTGATGAAAGTCTTATAGCTCTGCCTTTGTACATAATTTCTTTCCTTTCCTTAGCAGTGAGCAAAATTGTTCCCTTGTCATTGACTTTTGATGATTTTATAATAATGTGCCTTGGCACTAGCCTTTCTGTATTTATAAATCTGGGTGATCATTCTGCCTGTTGAATGAGAATGTTCTGAGGGTTTCCTAAGTGAGGGAAGTTCTCAGATAAAATTGTTCTGAAAATGGACACTGGGCCTTTGGCCTTGTCCTCCTCCTCAGATATACCTATCACTCTTATATTTGATCTTTTGATGGAGTCTGCAATTTCACAGAGTTGCTTCAGTCTTTCTGAACCATTCCTCTCCCTCATCTTTGAATTGAAAGAGTAGGCTGGCCATATCTTCGAGATTGGAGATTATTTCTTCTGAATGTTGAGTCTACTTCCTAAGTCTTCTACATGGGCATGGATTGCAATTACAATGTCTTTTACTCTCTGGAGTTCTGTTTGAAATTTTTCTTTCATGCTTCCTAACTGCTTAGTGAGTTCATCTTTCAAGATTTGAAGATTCTTAGTGAACTTTGTTATCAGTTCCTCTCTTGTATATTTTAATTCTATAGTAAAATGCTCTTTTAATTATTGCTTAAATTCTTGAAGAGTCCTCATAATGAGCTCTCTGTAGTCTGTCTCTTAAAGTCTCTCTAAATCTGTAATTCTTTGAGTTTCCTCTGTTTCATTTCTGTCTGGCCAATATGGCATGGTTGTTTAATTTTGTTCCTCTGCTTACACATTTTTTTGTGCTGGTTATTGATGGCCAGCAGGTGGTACTATTGTGATCTCTAGGTTCCTCTTGTTTGTATGATCTGCAGTGGGTGGGATGGGGTAGGGGGTGGTTGCTTTGGATTTTCTTGTGGTTACAAATGCCCTGTTTTATGTTGTGTCCTTGCCTTAAATTCAGAAGGCTAAAAGCCCCCCTGAGTCAAAGATTGAGAGGTTTTAAGCCCCTTTCTCTTTTTTCTGGCACTAGGAACAATGTTACTTGCTTGCTGTGTTTAAAGTGGAATCACCAAAATGGGGCAGCTCAGCACCTATGCTGCCCAGAGCTCTGATTTGACTTTGCTGCTCTTCAACCTGTGCCCCTTTTCACTCCAGTCACACACAAGCACCCACCTGAGGCTGCAGAACTTTCAGCTGTAGATTATGACTTTAATTGGACCTCTTGTTGCATTTATTTGTTACTTTGGGGAGAAGAAGTGATTCAATCCCAGTTATTCTATGAACATTTCTCCTGAAAGCCCCCCTTCAGTGCTTTACAACAATTATATTTTGTTCATATGTAGGTACTACCTCTCCTTTTATATTACAGGCAATTGAGTGCTTAGTGGTCCTCTATAAAACTACTTCTTTGATCCTACTCTCTAATTATTTAGCTAGCTATATATCAGTAGTAAATAAAGTTTCCTATTCCAGTTTTAATCTGGCAGAATCTTAACAGAGTAACCACCTGCTAACCTTAGTATATACCATGACAACTGATTAAAAGTATTCTGACAAATATAAAAGTGCACAATAGGGGAGTCGGGTGGTAACACAGTGGGTTAAGTGCAGGTGGCACAAAGCGCAAGGAACAGTGTAAAGATCCTAGTTCAAGCTCCCGGTTCCCCACCTGCAGGGGAGTTGCTTCACAAGCAGTGATGCAGGTCTACAGGTGTCTATCTTTCAGTCCCCCTCTCTGTCTTCCTCTCCTCTCTCCATTTCTCTCTGTCCTATCCAACAATGAACAACATCAACAATGGCAATAATAATGACCACAGTGAGGCTACAACAGCAAGGGCAACAAAAGGGGGAAAAAATGGCCTCCAGGAGTGGTGAATATTGCAGGCACCAAGCCCAGAAATAACCCTGGAGGAAAAAAAATACATCAATAGTAACACAATAATAATGGGACACTTCAACACCCCATTCTCATACTTAGATCAAAGAAGCAGATAATCAATAAAGAAACAAGAGAATTAAATGAAGAAATGGACAGACTAGACCTCCTGGACATCTTCAGAGTCCTTCACCACCCAAAAAAAATTGGAATACCCAATCTTTTCAAATACACACAGCACATCCTCAAGGATAGATCACATGTTAGGCCAGAAAGGCAGTATCAACAAAGTTAAGAGCATTGAAATCATCCTAAGTGTCTTCTCGGACCACAGTGGAGTAAAGCTAACATTCAACAACAAACAGAAAATCACTAAAAGTCACAGAATTTGGAAACTAAACAACATACTGCTTAAGAACCTCTGGGTCAGAGAAGCACTCAAGCAAGAAATTCAAATGTTCCTGGAAAGAATAAAAACGAAGACACAAGTTATAAAAATATTTGAGACACAACTAAAGCAGTATTGAGAGGGAAACTAATAGCCATACAATCACATATTAGAGAAAAAGAAAAAGCTCAAATAAACGACCTTACTGCATGCCTTAAGGGCTTAGAGGAAGAGTAACAAAGGGACCGTAAAGCATCCAGAAGGATAGAAATCACTAAAATTATAGTAGAAATAAACAACATTGAAAATAAGAGAACCATACAAAAGATCAATGAAGCCAAATTTTGGTTCTTTGAAAAATTTAACAAGATTGACAAACCCCTAGCCAGACTCACTAAAAAAAAGGGGGGGAGAGGACCCAAATAAATAGAATTGTAAATGATAGAGGAGATATCACAACTGACACCACAGAAATCCAGAACATCATGCGAGACTGCTACGAAGAACTATACGCCACCAAGCTAGAGAATCTGGAGGAAATGGAAGAATTCATGGAAACATATACCCTTCCAAAACTGAACCAAGAAGAACTACAAAACTTAAATGCACCAATCACAGAGAAATAAATTGAAACAGTTATTAAGAATCTTCCCAACAACACAAGTCCTG
Source organism: Erinaceus europaeus (assembly GCF_950295315.1). Lineage (NCBI taxonomy): Eukaryota > Metazoa > Chordata > Mammalia > Eulipotyphla > Erinaceidae > Erinaceus > Erinaceus europaeus. The sequence continues at coordinate 70,700,514 of NC_080168.1, forward strand.
GACCAGATGACTTCAAAAACGAATTCTACAAAACCTTCAGGAAATAGCTAATACATATACTTCTAAAGCTCTTCCACAAGATCAAAGAAACAGGAACACTCCCTTCCACTTTCTATGAAGCCAACATCACCCTGATACCAAAAGCAGATAGGGACAAACAAAAAAAGGAAAACTGCAGACAAATACCTCTGATGAACATAGATGCCAAAATATTAAACTAGATCCTGGCCAACCAGATACAGCAGTATATCAAAAAGATTGTTCATCATGACCAAGCGAGATTTATCCCAAGAATGCAAGGCTGGTTCAACAAACATAAGTCAATCAATGTCATTAACCACATCAATAAAAGCAAAACCAAAAACCACATTATTATCTCAATAGATGCAGAGAAAGCCTTTGACAAAATCCAACACCCATTCATGCTCAAAACACTACAAAAAAAATGGGAATAGATGGGAAATTTCTCAAGATAGTGGAGTCCATAGTATATAGAAAACCTACAGCCAACATCATATTCTATGGACAGAAACTGAAAGCATTCCCCCTCAGATCGGGGACTAGACAGGGATGTCCATTATCACCATTACTCAACATAGTGTTGGAAATTCTTGCCATAGCACTCAGGAAAGAGAATGAAATCAAAGGAATACAGATTGAAAGGGAATAAACCAAGCTCTATTTGCAGATGATATGACAGTATACATAGAAAAACCTAAGGAATCCAGCAGAAAACTACTGGAAGTTATCAAGCAGTATAGCAAGGTGTTAGGCTACAAAGTAAATGTACAAAAATCAGTGGTATTTCTTTATGCAAACAATAAATCTGAAGAATAATATATCCAGAAATCACTCCCATTCACTGTTGCAGCAAAATCAATAAAATACCTAGCAATAAACCTCACCAAAGAAGTAAAAGATTTGTATACTGGAAACTATGAGTCACTATTCAAGGAAATAGAAAATGATACCAAGAAATGGAAAGACATCCCATGCTTATGGATTGGTAGAATTAATATCATTAAAATGAATATTATCCCCAGAGCCATATATAAATTTAATGCAATAACCATAAAAGTTCCACCAAGATTTTTTAAGAGAATAGAACATAAAATGTAATCATTTGTCTGGAATCAAAAAATACCTAGAATTGCCAAAACAATTTTGAAGAAAAGAAACAGAAATGGAGGCATCACACTCCCAAATCTCTAAGTCCATTATCATTAAAACAGCCTGGTACTGGAACAAAAATGGGCATACAGACCATTGAAACATAATTGAAAGCCCAGAACTAAACACCCACACCTATGAACATCTAATCTTTGATAAGGGAGCCCAAAGTGTTAAATTGAGGAAGGAGTCTCTCTTCAATAAATGGTGCTGGGAAACTGGGTCGAAACATGAAGAAGAATGAAACTGAACCACTTTATCTCACCAGAAACAAAAGTCAACTCCAAAGGCATCAAGGACCTGGATGTTAGACCAGAAACTATCAAATACTTAGAGGAAAACATTGGTGGAACACTTTCCCACCTAAACCTCAAAGACATCTTTGATGATACAAACCCAATTGCAAGGAAGACTAAAGCAGAAACAAATCAATGGGACTTCATCAAATTGAAAAACTTCTGCACAGCCGAAGAAACTATCACACAAACAAGGAGACCCCTCACAAAATAGGAGAAGATCTTCACATGCCATACACCAACAAGAGACTAGTAAACAAAATATACAAAGAGCTCAGCAAACTTAGCAACAAAAAAGCAAATAACACCATCCAAAAATGGGCAGAGGATATGAACAGAACATTCACTACAGAAGAGATCCAAAAGGCTAACAAACACATGAAAAACTGCTCCAGGTCAGATTGTCAGAGAAATGCAAATAAAGACAACACTGAGATACCACCTCACCCCTGTGAGAATGGCATACATCAAAAATGACAGCTGCAACAAATGCTGAAGAGGCTGTGGAGACAGAGGAACCCTTCTGCACTGCTGGTGGGAATGTAAATTGGTCCAGCCTCTGTGGAGATAAGTCTGGAGAACTCTCACAAGGCTAGACATGGGTCTTCCATATACCCAATAATTCCTCTCCTGAGGATATACCCCAAGGACTCCATAACACCCAACCAAAAAGAGGTGTGTACTCCTATGTTCATAGCAGCACAATTCATAATAGCTAAAACCTGGAAGCAACACAGGTTCCCAACAACAGATGAGTGGCTGAGAAAGCTGTGGTATATATACACAATGGAATACTATGGAGCTATTAAGAACAATGAACCCACCTTCTCTGACCCATCTTGGATAGAGTTAGAAGGAATTATGTTAAGTGAGCTAAGTCAGAAAGATAAAGATGATTATGAGATGACCCCACTCATCAACAGAAGTTGAGAAAGAAGAACAAAAGGGAAACCAAAAGCAGGATTTGACTAAATCTGGAGTAGGGCACCAAAATAAAACCCCTGGGGTAAGGGTGAGGGTGGATATTCAGATTCCTGTGGTGGCAGGGGGTGGGTGGGCGGGATGGGACACAGTCTTTTGGTGGTTGGAATGGTGTTTATGTATACTCCTATTAATTTGTAGTCATATAAATCACTATTTAATTAATATGAGAGAGGAAAATTAATTGTATGTCTCAAACATTTTAAAGCACAGACTGAGTCTTTTTAATACATAGGCTGAGTCTTTGATGTGTTGACTCTCTCAAAAGCCTAGACCAGGGAGAACAGAAGCAACCGGTGGCACAGCTACATACAAATAATGTCAAAGGACATAAATTAAGGTGATGTTGGGTATGATACAGCAAATCCTAACAAAGGTATTTTTCAAAGTTAACCCAATTGTCAAATAATATGATTATAGCAATACCTATCCATTGTCTTTTTGAACCCTAAGACAGCAGGAAACTCGCATTCCCTCTATAGAACCTTTATTTCCCCCAGTCCTGGAACCTCTACGGTGGGGCGAACTTTCCTACATCCTTCTCTCAATTCATACCAAATAATATTGCATCCACCAATCCCAACCTAATCAACGCAATGAGTACGATCTCAACATGCTTCACTTCAGACTGTATCCAGAGATGGCAGGCATGGAATGTCAACCCTTCAGCTTCATTACTTGGGTGAGACCTTTCCTTTCATAGTATTTTCTAATTCCATTCCAGGCAGTTCACTTCCTAACGAAGTCCCAAAACCTAGATATAGACCAGGTCCCCTGAGATAGAGCATATGTTCACATGTATCCATAAACTAGGGCAAAATATATACCTGAAAGCAAAAGTACACAATAGTCTGCAGTGAGTCAGTATCAAGTTCATAATGAAATAGTGTCTACTTAGACTTAGATACCCTCCTCACCTGTTGGTATGCTTCTAATTCTGCTTCTAAAAACCGCTTCTGTTTCATATGGTTTAATCCCCTTTGCTTAACACTGTATTCTATTTACATAACCACTGTTAACTAAGCACCGGCATGCCTGCATGGCATTGGTTTGATCCCACTTAAAGCTGTGGTCTATTTACATAAACCACTGTTAACTAAGCACCACCCTCCCTCCAGGGCATTGGTGGTTCAGTGGTAGAATTCTCACCTGCTCCGCCCCCTCTTGTAGTACACCCTGATTTGCACCAGTCACTTTTCGCTCCACCTTCTCTACGTCACACCCTACTTGGCCAGTATATATATAAGGACAGGATTGTGAGTTTAGTTTAGTTTAGCTTAGCTTGGCTTAGATTGTGCTGCATTCCACATGAATAAAGACTGATCTGTACCACTCAGCCATGAGTCCCTGATCCTCTGTCTCCCACCCTCGAAGCTAGTCCGGCACTTACCTACTTCCTATTACAGTTTTCTCACTCACTTCAAAGCCAACCTTAGCAAAGCAAGGACTGCAAAAGCTGAATAAGGGCAAGAGACTGGCATACTTTAACAATGACTCTTCAGTCACTATGAGGCCACCCCATCAGGTGGGGCCTATTTGGGGAGTCCTGAGATTCCCAAACAGATGAGATGGGCCTAGACCTCAAATAAATCCCTCTCTCCATTGTTAACAATCATCTCTATCAGGAACAACAAAATAGACCCCTTTGTGGGCCCCCCATAAGAACTTGCCCTCTACTGGATCAACAATGGTAGAGGATGTTCCATCCTCCAAAGGGAGGATGGACAACATACTCTATGCTACACCTGAGGAAGATGGGTCCTGAAGTTGGGGCAGCTTGGAATATTCCTACTCATGACCACAGAATGTGAGCTAAGATCTACAGGGATGCAGAGGTCACATAGGCTCCTAAGCTGAATATGGGCCCCAGACCAAATCTAATCAATAGGGTTTACAGTCAACAATATTTATACCTCTTTCCCATATTAGGGAGCTACTTTCTTCCCTGATCCAGCTTTCTGTCCCTTTTTCGAGGCATGATATCATCTCCCTAGACAATAACTTGGATCCACCTGCATATCAGATTTCAGGCTCAGGGAAAAAATTAAAAAAAAAAAACTAGTATAGCCACAGGCCCTTTGGAATATAACTAAAATATGCCTACTAACTATCTACAAAATGGAGGACCCGCCCCAACACTTCATCTGCACTATTCCAGACTTTAGGTCCATGGTTGTTCAACAATTTGTTTGGCTTTGTATGTTAACTCTCTTTTCAGCCACCAGGTTCCAGATGCCAGCATGATGCCGACCAGACTTCCCTGGATAGACAGCTCCACCAGTGTGTCCTGGAGCTCCGCTTCCCCAGAGCCCCACCCCACTAGGGAAAGAGGGAGGCAGGCTGGGAGTATGTATTGACCAGTCAGTGCCCATGTTCAGCAGGGAAGCAATTAAAGAAGCCAGACCTTCAACCTTCTGCTTCCTACAATGACCTTGGGTCCATACTCCCAGAGGGATAAAAAATAGGAAAGCTATCAGGGAAGGGGATGGGATATGGAGAGCTGGTGGTGGGAATTGTGTGGAGTTGTGTCCCTCTTAGCCTATGGTTTTGTTAATGTTTCCTTTTTATAAATAAATAATAATAATAATTAAATAAATCTTCTCTCTTTCCCTAGTAGGGTGGGGCTCTGGGGAAGCAAAACTCCAGGACATATTGGTGGGGTTGTCTGTTCAAGGAAGTCTGGTTGCGATCATGCTAGCATATGGAACCTGGTGGTTGTAAAGAGAGTTAACATATAATGCCAAATTGTTGACCAATCATGAACCTAAAGGCTGGAATAGTGCAGATGAAGAGTTGGGGGTCTCTATTTTGTAGATAGCTAGTATGCATATTTTACTTATATTCCAAAGGGCCTGTGGCTATACTAGTTTTTTGTTTGTTTGTTTTTTACCTGAGCCTGAAATGTGAAATCTGAAATGCAGGTGGATCCAAGTTACTGTCTGGGGAGATGATGTCATGGCTGCCCTCCACTGGATCAACAGTGATAAAGGACCAGAAATCTAAATAAAGGACCAGAAATCTAAATCAAGGAAAATAGTAGCTCCCAAATATGGGAAAGGGGTATAGATATTGTTGACTATAAACCCCATTGCCTTGATGTGATCTGGGACCCATATGCAGCTTAGGAGCCTATGTGACTTCTGCATCCCTGTAGATCTGAGCTCACATTCTGTGGTCATGAATAGGAACATTCTAAGCTTCCCCCATAAGGCCCATATTCCTCAGGTGTAGCATAGATGACCTGTCAACACCCATGTTCAGGGAGAAGCAATGACAGAAGCCAGACCTTCCACCTTCTGCATCCCACAATGACCTTGAGTCATACTCCCAGAGGGATAAATAATAGAAAAGCTATCAGGGGAGGGGATGGGATACGGAGTTCTGGTGATGGGAATTGTGTGGAGTTGTACCCCTCTTACCCTATGTTTTTGTCAATGTTTCCTTTACATAAATAAAATAAAAAATAAAACAAATAACAAAATTATTAATAAATAAATCTTAAAATAACAGAAGAAGTAAAAGACCTGAGGCATAGCAGAAGAAAGCAGCAATAGGCAAATGAAGGAGAGAATTCTTACAAAAAAGCAAACTTAACACCTTGATCTTGAACTTTTATCTTCTAAATCAAGAGCTAGTAAACTCATTCAATCTGTGTAAAAAGGATGCAGTTTAGAATGATAATAACTTATTGCAAACTTAATAGGAATAAAAAAAATGGTCTCAACAGTTGAAACTTGATTTTTTTTTTTTTAGTCATTTGTATATAGCAAAAGAGAGGACAAGAAATAGTGATCTGGAGCAGCACTCTAGTATATGCAAAGCTGAAGATCAAACTTGGAATCTCATAACTGAAAGTTCAACATTTTGTGGATTGTGACACCTTCCAGGCCACTCGCTATAGGTGGAATTTTAGAAAGAAGGGAAGAAAAGGGAAAACACAGGTAAAGCTGGACTAAGTGCAGTCTGTTTCAGCAGACAGAGACTGGGGATCAGGAGAGGTGTGAGAGGAGATTAGAGGGCTTTGGGGACCCAGGGCACTTCGGTGACAGAGAGATTCAGTTGGTAGTGGGAGTGGTATGCAGAGATCTATCATGGGGAGATAAGAAATTGTACCACGTGAAAATAAGTTTCTTATAAATCATTATGTCCCTAATAAAACAATATATATTTTTTAAGATAGATGGAATTTTCTGTTATAGAACTGATGGAGTAATTAAAAGCTTTTTTGTGAGTAAGGTTAAAATCACAAAAGTTTTTCCTTAGGTCTGTTTTGAATAAAGTAAAATAAGGACTTCTGGAGGTGGGGCTACAGAGCAGCAGCACCTGTGTTTCTCTCCTCTCCTAGATCAACTAGGAATACCATAGGAGACCACCTGGGACTGAAACAAGACAGGACCAAAACAACTTCAGGAACCCACCAAATCACCGGTGAGTGCAAACATGTGTGACTCATGGACAGAGAGGAGCCTAGGGAGACACTGGGTGGCTAGTAACAGTCCAGCAGTTTACCAGTTGAGACACCACCTCCAGTCTGTTTCACCAACAAAAACACGGCTGAAGGGAGGAGAGGACTCTCCTGAGACTTACCAAGTGCAACTGTGAGTCTCCATCGCTACTGCCCTCAGAATCTGTAGCAGCAGCAGGGAGGCCCTGTGCTGACACCAGGGGACACAGAACTAACCAGGAAACTCAGGAGAAGATCTATACCAATAAAATAAAATAGTGGAAAAAAAGAACAGTGTCATGTTATTCTGTGATGAGTGCTCTGAAGGAAAGAGATCTAGTTGGTGCTACAGTACTGACATGAGGACTGGTTGCTGATTTTAATTGTGTGGGCAGGGCTGGCAAAAGAGCTCAGCTGGAGAGTGCGCTGCTTTGCCCTCTGCATGACCCAAGTTCAAGCCTGGCTCCAACCATATTAAGAGAAGTTTTGGTGCTGTGCTCTTTCACTTTCTGCTTCTATCCAAAAAAAAAAAAAAGTTTTAACAGTAAAATAAAATAAACTCTATGAGCAAAGGAGAATTATCTGAGGAAGTGATTTTAGAACCAAGATTCATGGAGGGGGAGACAGCATAATGGTTATGCAAACAGACTTTCTAAGGTCCCAGGTTCAATCTCCTACATCACCATATATCAGGTGAGTCGTGCTCTGTTGAGAGCAGTCTGGAGAACCCTCACAAGGCTAGAAATGGACCTTCCTTATGACCTAACAATTCTTCTCATAGGGATATATTCTAAGAAGTCAAACACGCCCATCCAAAATTATATGTGTACACTTATGTTCATAGCAGCAGAATTTGTAATAGCAAAAATCTGGAAGCAACCCAGGTGTCCAACAACAGATGAGTGGCTGAGAAAGCTGTGGTATATATACACAATGGAATACTACTCAGCTATTAAGAGTAATGAATTCACCTTATCTTGGATGGAGCTTGAAGGAATTGTGTTAAATGAGATAAGGCAGAAAGAGAAGGATAAGTATGGGATGATCCCACTCATAACAGACGCTGAGAAAGAAAAACAGAAAGAAGGGGGCCGGGCAGTAGTGCAGTGGGTTAAGTGCAGGTGGTGCAAAGTGCAAGGACCAGTGTAAGGATCCTGGTTCGAGCCCCCAGCTCCCCACCTGCAGGGGAGTCGCTTCACAGGCAGTGACACAGGTCTGCAGGTGTCTATCTTTCTCTCCACCTCTCTGTCTTCCCCTCCTCTCTCCATTTCTCTCTGTCCTATGTAACAACAATGACATCAATAACAACAAAAAGGACAAACAACAAGGGCAACAAAAGGGAATAAATATTAAAAAATTTTTAAAAAGAAAAACAGAAAGGGAAACACAAAGCATAATTTGGACTGGATTTGGAGTATTGCATCAAAGTAAAATACTCTGGGTTGGAGGAGAAGGGGGTAGATTCTCAGCTGTACTATAGGGAGGGTGACAAGAGGGACACAGGTCTTTGGTGGTGGGAATTGTGTTAATCTATACTCCTATTAACTTACAATCATAAATCACTACTTACTCAATATGTCAGGATAAAATACATTGAATGTCTTGAGTTCTTTAAATGTCTATCTTTCAGTTCTGAGCATATATTCCTTTAGTCTAAGCACTTAAAGTTTCAAATTTGTAAACTACTTGAATTTGGACACTGGGTTTAAATTGTTAAAGAACTTTTAAGAATAACTTTTTTAAAAAAAATTCTAAATCATCTAGAAACTTTGACCAGGTAGGTCCTGTCAGCATCTAAGATTTATTTATTTGTAATAACATTAAATGACATAAATCATGGTGAGCTTATATACAGTACAGTAAATCCTAACCATGGGATTTTCAAAGTAAACCAAGCTCCCAAATAACTTAGTTATAAAAATGATTATCTATTGCTTTCTTAAACTCTAAGACAACAAGGAACCTTCCTAGTTCTCTTTAAAAATCCATATTTCTCCCAGTCCTGAAACTTCTGGGACTTTGCTTATATTTCTTGATGCTTCTCCTCTTTATCCCCTACCACTGATACTTCCTCTGCTGACCTCAACTAAAACAATGCAACCAGTGCCACTATGCCACCTTTCACTTCAGACTGTATCCAAAGACACTGAACCTGAGATGTCAGCCCTCCAACTCCAATAATCTGGTGAGACCTTTCATAACAAATGGGACTCCCTAGTTCCATTTCAAATGGCACATTTCCTAACAAGGTTACAAGACCTAGATACCAGGGCCTAAGGGACAGAATACATGTGCACAGGTATTCATAAGTTATGGGGAAATATATACCTCAAAGTAAAAGTGCTCAGTAGTCTCTAGTGAATAGACTTAGACTTAATAAGTTCAGCAAGCAAACAGAAAGACCTAAAGAAAACACTATAATTTACCTAATCAAATATTTACTACCTAAGCCTAGACATCCTCCTCTCCTGCCACCTGCTTCACTTTCCTCAATTATTTTAAGTCTAACCTCTTCAGATAAAGTAAGGAATACAAAAGCTGGATAAGGGCAAGAGACTGACACACTTTAATAATGGCCTTTTTAGTAAATAAAAAATAATAACCTTTTTAGTCACTACCAAGCCACCCCATCATCTGAGACCCTAGTCAGGGAACCCTTGGGTTCCTATACAGATATGATGGGCCTAGACCTCGAACAGATCTTTCTCTCCATCATGACTGGTCACTTCCATCAAGAACATTATCATAAGACTTCTTGTAGGCCTCTCTAGGACCCTGCCCTCAATATAGAGCAGCAATGGTAAAAACCACCCCACTTTCTGAAAGGAGACTGGGTCAGCCTACTCTGCCACACAAGGAAGACTGGTCCTGAAATTAGTGCATCCTAGAGTGTTCCCAGCTGTCACCATGGACTATAAACTCAGATTGACAGGGATGCAAAGGTTACACAGGCTCCTGTGCTAAATATGAATAGACATGGGCCCTAGGTCAGATCGATGGGTTTTACAGTTAAGAGTATTTATATACCTACCTCATATTTGGGAGCTACTTTCTGCCCTAATCCAACTTTCTAATTCTATTCTTAGACAATACTCAGATCCCACTTGCATGTTAGCTGTCAGGCTCAGGCAAAAATTATGAAAGTCATGTGCCCCTTGGACTATACCTAAAATAGACTTCTTAGTTTCTTCCCACATGAAGACCTAATTTCATCTGCTTTATTCCTACCGGTTCCTGTTTATTAAATATTTTGTCCTACTTTATGTCTTACTGCCTTTCAGCCACCAAGTTACAGATGCTACTACGATGCCATCTTGATTTCCCTGGGCAGACAAGCTTACAAATGTGTGTGGGAAACTCACCTCTCCAGAGCCCTACCCCACTAAGGAAATATAGAAACAGTCTAGGGTATTGATCTGCATGCTAATGTCCACTTTCAGAGGAGAAACAATTACAGAAGCCAGCCCTTCCATCTTCTGCACACCATAAAGAATTTTGGTCCCTACTCCCAGAGAGGATAAAAAATAGGGAAGATTCCAATAGTAGCAATGGGACATAGAAATCTAGTGGTATCTAGAGTTTGCAGTGAGTACCTCCCTAACACTTCCTCTCCACTATTCCAAGCTTGGGATCCATGATTGCTCAACAAATTGTTTGGCTTTGTATGTTAACTCTCTTTTCAATCACCAGGTTCCAGATGCCACCAGGATGCTGGCTAGGCTTCCCTGGATTGAAGACCCCACCAATGTGTCCTGGAGCTCAGCTTCCCCAGAGACACACCTTACTAGGGAAAGAGAGAGGCAGACTGGGAGTATGGACCGACCAGTCAACGCCCATGTTCAGCGGGGAAGCAATTACAGAAGCCAGACCCTCTACCTTCTGCAACCCTCAACGACCCTGGGTCCATGCTCCCAGAGGGCTAGAGAATGGGAAGGCTATCATGGGAGGGGGTGGGTTATGGGGATTGGGTGGTGGGAATTGTGTGGAGTTGTACCCCTCCTACCTTATGCTTTTGTTCACTAATCCTTTCTTAAATAAAAATTTTTTAAAAAGAAAAAAAAAAGAAATCTAGTGGTATAATTGTACCCCTATTATCTCAAAATCTTGTCAAGTATTATTAAATCACTAATAAAAATAAAATAAAAACACAAGATCAAATGAGATGACAACCACAAGGTATGGGAATGGTTTCCAGGCTAGCAAACAGAATGGAAAATGTGCCTTTTCTAAAGAAAATGTGTTCAAAGAGTAGAAAGAAGTCATATGACTAGAGTATATGAGCAAGGACACACATGGAGAAGGCAAGGTCAGGGAGGAACAAGAGTTACGTTGTGTTATACCAGCATTTTTGTTCAGGTCCTGATAAAGAAGGAGTTTAGAATTTTCTCTCAAATTCACTGGAAATCTCCTAGATGATTGTAAGTAATATCCTATAGAGAAATGAATGAATGAGTGGTTGGTTGGATGTGTTAATAGACAATTGGATGAATAGATGTATAGATAGACAGATGATGATAGGTAGATGATAGATAGATAGATAGATAGATAGATAGATAGATAGATAGATAGATAGATGATAGATGAGTGGTACTGGTAGAGTATGTCCTTGGCACACATGAGGTTATGTGTTTGACTCCTGACTCCTGTTTCTAACTATACCAGGTAGTATCTCCTGGTTCAAAGCAACAGCACCCAAGTGGGTTCATGCCCAAATGTTAAAGACAAAGCAGGCAATAAAGATAAGTGCAGGTGTGAACCAGTGCACTGGCCTCAGCTGCCAGACAGGTGAGAGCTTATCTGGCACATTCCTTTCATATACCCTCTCATAAAACCTGTGACTGCTTCTACCCTCTTTGCTGGAGTACTTGTTTATGATGCCACAGAAGCACCTTTCTATGAAAGAAGCTCAACAAACACTGGAGTCTTGATGGGGAGGGGTCTGACTGCAGCAGTGTGCCTTTAAGCATGAGGTTTAGTCACAGTGTCCTAGGGAGTGTGTATATTAAACAAGGCTCCAACAGGCTGCAAAAATAGCTCACCTGGAGAGTGTGCTGCTTTGCCATTCATGTGACCCAGGTCCTGCCTCTTTCCCCCATATTGAAAGAAATTTCTGTGTTTTCTCTCTCTCTCTCTCTCTCTCTGTCTCAAATGAAATTAAATAGATAAAGTGCAGGATGTCCAAGCATGAGGTCACAAGTTCAATCCCTGCCATTGCACATTCCAGAAGCAAAGCTCTGGCTTTCACTCTCCCCCTCTCTATCATCAATAAATAGAAGGAAAGAAAGAGAGAAATAAAGAAAGAAAGAGAAGGGAGGGAGGTAAAGAGAAAGAAAGGTGAATTTAAAAAAAAAAAAAGACTTTTGAAGGAGATATGGGGGTGGAGCTAGAATGACAGTGTCAGGAGGGGAAAAAAGATGAAAAAAGAAAAGAAACAAAATAAAATGAAATGAAAAACAAAGTTCCATTACTAGTCACTAAAGCACCACAAATGGGTGGTCCCACACCACTCAAAGGTGTTACCTCACAGCCCTGGACTCTAGAAACTGATCAGTGTGTTGGTGGGGTTACCTTTCCTGAAGGTGTTGGAGAGGAGACTTCCCCGCCTCTCTCCCACTTCAGAAGCATCCCATGTGAGCTTCTGAAGTCATGTAGCATCCTTCCAAATCCCCCTTCAGTCAGAGTTTTGAGCCCCCCCTGCCCTAGGACCATGTGCCCTCAACTCCACAATTCCCAGTGGACTTTTGTTTGTTTTTTTAATTTTGACAGAAAGTGAGAAACACACACAGAGAGAAAGTTACAAAGTTTAAAAGTAACACCTGCAGCACTGTTTCACCTCTCATGAAACTTCCTCCTTCACTTGGGGACCAGAGATTTGAACTTGGATCCTTGTGAATGCTACTATGCACACTGTCAGCTGAGTCACCACCTACCCCCTAGCACCATTCTTCTATCTGACCATGTAACTTGAAACCCAATAAAATTAAAAGCCAGATAATCCCTTAATAACAATAAATTAAAATCAAAACAATCTTGAGGTTCTGGAGTATGATCAGGGAAAGATTTCTTGAGAAACCTAAGCATTAATCCATGACCTCTGGGACAGTAGAGAAAAGGCTGAACCTTTAATTCACACAGCCTACTTTCAATTGTTGCCCATCAGAAAGCTTTCCTAAATGTCCTGTGATATAAGATCTGATTTATGCACAGAAATAAAAATTAACTATCAAATAAATAATTTATGCTACTATCAAATAAATAAATAAGCATGTGGCACCATGGATAAAAGGTTGTATTTTCAAGCATGAGATTCAGATTTCTATCCCCAGCATCACATGTGGTAGAATAATGTTCTGGCTTTCCCTCCTCTCTCTCTCTCCATTAATAAATTATCTTTTCTGTAAAAAAAAAAAAATCATATATATACAGTGGTAGATAACATAATGGTTATACAAACAGACTCTCATTTCTGAGCTCCAAAGCACCAGGTTTAATCCTTCACACCACCATAAGTCAGAGATGATCAATTCTCTGGTTAAAAAAAAACAAAAAAACTTTAAACAAAATAAATTCAGACCTAGACTAACTTAAAACAGGTATAAAAATTCATACAAAATTCACAGATAAAGAGAGAATTTTAAATGCAGTAAGATAACAGCCAAGGAGTCACTTATAAAGGAACCTCCATAAGTCTACCATAGATTTCTAAAAAAAAAAAATAATAATAACTTCTAAAGGAAATAAAGGACTGGTAGGATATACTCAAAGTTTTGAATAAAAAAAAAATCTCAGCACAAAAATACTATATCCAGCTAGTTTATCACTCAGATTTGAAGAAGTGATGAAGTTTTCCAAAGTCCCAGAAGGCAGACAGTAGATGTGGAGTTTAATTCTCAAACATGGGGTTATAAGTTCTATCACTAACATTGCATGTGCCAAAGTGGTGCTCTGGATCCTTCCTCTTCATCCTCTTGCTCCTCCTCTTCTTCTTCCTCTTCCACTTTCTCATCCTCACACAAATAATTAAAGCAAGAGAGAAATAAAGGTGAGAACAAATGAAAGTTAAAGAGAGAGGAAAGGTGAGAGAGAGAGAGAGAAAGAGATGGAGAGAAGCTCCTTGGGAATTCTCTCTTCACCTCAATAGAAGGTAATTAGCACATTGCCCAGTGAAGAAGCACTATTGGACAGACAGAAAAAGCTGCATACTGTGATCAAGAGCATCCAATTGCCAAGGATTTGGGTCTCTTCTCAGGTTTATCTTCAAGTATATGAGTGAAACATTTGTGAAAAGTATGTGAAATTAAAGACTTGCATCCCCAAGGTCAATTTCCACAGAGGCTGCTGTGGACAATGTGATGGTCTGGACACCTGGAATCAGCCATCAGGAAACCCAAGATGACCCATTAGAAGAATTACATGTCATTATTTTACTCCGATGTCCACATTTCCACCTGTGGCCTCTACTCTGGGGGCACAAGAGGACATCCATCTTGTCTTCTTTTATCCACATACCTCACTTCCATGGATGTTTCCTGCCCACATTTCAGGGACCCACTTCCCACTGGAGGGAGAGAAAACTAGCAATGCAGCATCATGGGTGTCAATGTCTCTGCTTGTTGTCTGCTGCTGAGCTAGCATGGGAGTGCCTCTTCCCAGGTGCATACTCTCTGGGTTGGAGAGAATGTGACCAGAGCCACTCTGGGCAGCTACTCACTCAGCAGCTCGACAGAGATGACCCATGAACAGAGCTTGTGGTGGCAAAGCAATTTGATTATTTATTGATCCAGGCTTTTAAAGATCGGACCCAGAAGTGGCAAGTCAGAAATGGAAATGGCTAGGAAAGGGGCGGAGAAAGGCAAAAGGGGCTGGGAAAGGTAGGCACTTCCTTAGCAACTGTTGCGAGGGTTTTAACTGGTAGGATTAATAATACCCTGGAGGCAGGGAGGGTCTTGAGGGTAGAAAGAAGATAGATCAAAGGAATAGAATGGATGGGGATCTTTCAGGCCAAAGAATGATTATGTAAATAATAAGAGAGCAGGCCATAGTATCAGGAAGGCAGGGAGTCTGCTAAGATGGGAAAACCTTGGGGGGTTTTGTCTCTTGCTCGACCTCTCAGTAGAGAGAGACTGACAGGATGCATGTCCCCTCAAGTCAAGCCCTGCCAAGCTCAACCACATCCTCACAATTTCCCGACAGTTTGCTTGAAAGAAAGTCCTCTTACTAAAGTGATGTTGCCTAGAATAGGACCAGAGATGCCACTGCATGTCCTAGGTGACACCAGATATGGTTGGCTTCTGGAGCTGTTGGAGTGTCTAAAAAGACTCCAACATTGTTTTTAAAGAGAAACACAGAGACAGAAATTGAAAGAGATCATAACATCAAAGCTTCCTCCAAAACAGTGGGGGCCAGGCTCAACCTGTGTCTTAAACACAACAGAGAGCACTAAGTGTTGAAGTGTCTTTTCAGTCTTGTTCTGGGCCCCAGGTAGAATAAGATTGGGGGCTGAGACTCTACCCTTTGGGACTGGCGGTAGAATGCTGTGTGTCCTCAAAGATAAGTCAGTCATCAGTGATTCATATCAGGATGGAGCTGTGCACACTCTCTGCACTGTTCTCCCACAGGAGAAGAATACATATAGGGTATAGGAAAGTGGGGGCCATTTGGATAGCACACTGCTTTCCTATGTGTGTGACCCAGGTTTGAGCCTGGCCTCTACTCTGTTGAAGGAAGCTTCAGTCCTGTGATCTCCATCTCTATCTATCTATACTATCTATCTATCTATCTATCTATCTATCTATCTATCTCTCCCTCCCTCCCTCCCTCCCTCTTTCCCTCCCTCTATCCCTCTGTTTCTATCTAGAAAAGCCAGCCTGGAGTAGTGAATCTCCAGTGACAACATTAAAAACCCTAATTAAAAGAAGAAAAAGCTGATTGATTCTAATTTGAGGTTGCAGTCTGATGACTTGTGTGAGTGTCCACTCACCCAGGCCTCCATCCATTGTGATCACTGATGTTTGCCGGGTACCCAGAACTGTGCTAAGTGCCTGACAATGCACAGAGCCCTCAGAATCTGCTGGGGAAAAGCTCTCATCTGCTGAAATGTGGTATGCCCATATTAGAAGGATTCAGAGATGTCTGTTTGGGGACACTGGGTGGTTAAAGGTAAAATGGATCTTAAGGGCTGAGTGAGTACATCAGGAAAGGGAAAGGAGCCAGATGAATAGGTGTGACCCCTCAAATGTAAAGAAGAGAATTTCCCACCAGAGAAGAATTTAGAGGAATTTCTATCTACCTACCTATCTATCCATCTGTCTATATCAATCTCTATCTGTTTATACTTGGACAGAATATTAGAATGTCAGTCTATGTCTATCATCCTTGGCACTCCCCTCACAAATCCTCTATAAAACTATACTTTAGAACATCTGGAATAATTGATTATAAGAAATGTCTTAAAAGAAAACACCATGTTCAGTGAAGAAACAATTACAGAAGCCAGACCTTCCGCCTTCTGTACCCCACAGTGATCGTGAATCCATACTCCCAGAAGGATAAAGAACAGGAAAGCTATCATGGGAGGGGATTGGATATAGAGTTCTGGGGGTGGTCATTGTGTGGAAATGTACCCCTCTTATCCTATAATCCTGTCAGTATTTCCGTTTTATAAATTAAAAGAGAGAGAGAGAGAATAGCACAGAACTGTGTCAGATCATATGCAGGAGCAGTGACCAAGTCTCCTTGTGAGGTGTCTGAATCAAAGCTGAGAGATTCTCATGACCCACTATTAGGCCACAACAGACAGCAGATGCACCCCCAGTGGGGAAATGAAATTCTCAGTGGGAAAATATTCAGGCATTTTCTTTTATGGTGAAGTTTATTTTTCCATTCATATCTATTTTTTTAGAAATGTGTGATAGAAAAGAAGAGAAGAACCAGAACAAAACCCTGGAGCAATAGATGCTGAGAATTTAACTTGAAATATCACAATTGAGAATCCAGTGCTTTATCCACTGCACTGCCTCCTGGAGCACATGCAGGGGCTTTCTGAGTCAGCTGTAAAATATTGACACACTGGACATTGAATTCAGGACCTCACACATGAGAACAAAGACAAAAGCTTCCTTGCCTCTGAAAACCTCTGCTAGCTTCAGTCTACAACTAGATTGGACTTTCAAAAGTTTCTTCACCAGGGCCAGGTGGCGGCACACTTGGTAGAGCACACATGTTACCATGCATAAGAACCCAGGTTCAAGCCCATGATCACCATATGCAGGGGGGAGCTTCACAAATGGTAGAGTAGGTCTGCAGGTGTCTCTTCTTTCTCCCTCTCTATCTTCCCCTGTCCTATTAATTTTTCTGTATCCATGAAAAAATACAATATTTTTAAATGCCTTAACCTAGAGCTCCCAAACTTTCTCAATCATCAGTCATCCCAGAAAATTCCTGAAAACACATACTCAGTCATTCGGGGAAATAGTTCATGGGCAGAACATAGGTTCCTTCTCCCCTACCCCCCAATTATTCTCTTTCTTGAGAAACATATGCAGAAATAAGTCTTTCCTAAAAGCACACACATTCAGACCTGCTGGAAGAGAATATGGGGGTATCTTTGGAGAGAGCTCTGAAGAGAGGCCCACACAGCCAGGCCCCAGACGTCCTAATTCCAGCAAAACCACATGAGGTGGTCTATGGAAGAACATTCCAGACAGGGACAAGACCTTTATTTAGAGGGTTTGTTCTTTCTCAATCTGGGATGAGGGGGAATCATTGCAATAAACAATGTCCATGTCTCCTCCCAAAGTAATGTAAACGAGCCACAGGCTCCAGTCATGCTATTTTTACAAGGCTTTAAATAACCGCTTCAATGCACAACAACCCACTCCGGCAGATGTGATTCATTTCATGGGCCAGCAGGACCTTTTGCTGCAGAGGCACAAGGTGCCACTGAAATAGCTCACCTGGATAGTGTACTGCTTTGCCACATGTGTGACCCAGATTTAAGACTGGCTCTCACTATGTTGAAGGAAGCTTCTGTGTGCTGATCCCCCCCTCTCCCTCTCTGTCTCTATGTGTCTACAGAAATACAAATAAATATAAATTTAAAAGTAATAATAAAGGAGAGCCATGTCATCTGTCACCACACAGATAACTCAAGGTGGAGGATTAAACCTATGGGTCCCAGGCAGTGCCTACCAAAAGGACATGATTTGTGGCAGCCCCTTCAACCACCTGCCTTTGGAACAGTGGCTGGCATTGCCCTAACAGAGAATCTTACGTCCCTAACAGAATCTTATATCCATTTCACCCACCAAGAAAGAAGTTTAGTAGTTTTTTGTTTGTTTTTTGTTTGTTTTTTTTCCTTTTGCCCCCAGAGTTTTTGCCATCAGGCTTAGTACCATCCCTAGGAGGCATTTATTTATTTATTTATTTTTATAAATAGTGAGAGACAGAGAGAGATAAAGAGAGAGAGAAAGGAGAAACCTGCAGCACTGTCCCACCACTCATGAAGTTTTTGCCCTGCAAGTAGCACCAGAGGATTGAACCTGGATTTTTATGCTTGGTAACATGTGTGCTCAACCAGATGCACCAATGCCAGTCCTGGCCATTAAAATGCTTAGCTTGCAGGTATGTTTTGTAGAAGCTAGTCAAGGTCACTGCCAAAGACACACTCACATCCTGAGGCTCCTATGAGCTCCACATGCTGCCTGCTGTGGGAAGCACTTCTCATTGCTTCCAGAGCATCTCCCAGATATAAATAGGATCTCCAGCATGATCTACTCCAGCCAGAAAGATGAGGACAAAAGTAGGTTAGTGCCCGGCAGCTGTCCGCCGCCCGCAGACCTCGGAGCACAGGACCCTCTCTTCCCAACTATATTTAGCACAGCACTAATGCTCAGCGAACAGACTATATACATCAGAGCAGAGGGGCTGATGGAATGTTCAAGGCCATGGCTGTGAGAGCCACTGCAGAGTCTCCACAGAGAGGCACCTCACAAAGACCTTTCCCTGCCTGTCCCCTACTTCTGTGTCCTGTTCATGGGAGTAAGGGGCTCCCATGAACTGTGCTGTCACTTTCCAAAGGACCAGTTAACTGCCTGCCTGAGTTGTGCAGTGACAATCTGGACCTCACCCAACCAGCCACTCCCAATCTCCGCATCTCAGTGAGGGAAGGAATCCCCCTCAACACAAGTGAGCTTGCTATCCTAGAATCTTACAGACAGAAGTCATTTTGGTGGTGGTTATTTTGTCCTTTTTAACAGCAAGTTCTTGGATCAAGGGGCAGGCAGGTCTTCGTGTCCACTTCTTGGTTGCATCCCAGTTCTTTGGAGACCTGGACTAGGCAGTAACACACCTGGTTCAGTGCACACATTACCATGTGCAAGGACCCAGGCTCAAGCTCCCAGTCACCACCTGCACAGAGGAAGCTTCACAAGGGATGAATCAGTACTCCAAGTGTCTCTCTCCTTCTCTCTCATCCCCTTCCCTTTCAATTTCTCTCTGTTCTGTTAAATAAAAGAAAAAAGAGTGGTGGAATGGTCACCAGGCCACCAGGAGCTGTGGATTCATCATACAGGCACTAAGCCCCAGCAATAATCCTGGTGGCAATTTGAAAAAAAGATTATAATAAAAATTTAAAACTAATAATAATAATAAAGAAAAATAAAATTTAAAAAAGCCTTTGTGGGTGGTAATGTGTTTATTCTGAAAATGGAAGTAGGTTCAGAAGAACAGTTTACTAGAATAGTGTGCTACTTTGCAATACATGGAAAAGTCAGGTTCCAACCCAGCCTCCACCACATTGAAGGAATCTCCCCCCCCCCTTATTTTTAACTGAAAAGTCAACCCAGAGCATCAAAACCCTGGAGGTGACAAAGAAAGGATTGAAGGAGGGAGGAAGAAATGGAAAGAAGAAGGAAGAAAGAAGGAAAGAGAAAAAGGGGGAAAGGAAATAAAGAGAGGGAAAAGATAGAAGGAAGGAAGGGAGGAAGGAGGGAAGGAAGGAAGGAAGGAAGGAAGGAAGGAAAGAAGGAAGTGTGGGAGGGAAGGAAGGGAGGGAGGAAGGGAGAAAGGAAGATAAAAGAAAAGAGAAGGAAACAAGATAGGAAGAAAATCCAGTCCACATGAGAAGCCACTTCAGGTTTCTATTTTGTGAACTCACAAGGTACCATGTTCCCCCTGAAAATCAGGGTCAGCTGACACACACACACACACTAGCTGACTTGGCCTAAGGCGTCAGCCAGCTCCTTAACAGACATACCTGTAGGCGAGAGTAAATCTCACAGCAGCACCCTCACTGTCCTGTAGTTTTGACTAGCTCTCCAGTTCTTACACCCTCTATCTCGCCACAGGTGAAGCAGAGGTGATAGGAGAGCCTGCCAGAAGGAACCATCAGGAGAATAGAGTTGGGAGGTGCAGGCCAACAGACTAAATAGGGTAACGGCCCCATGTAGGTGACAGGTGCTCTCAGCCACCCTTGGAATAAAAAGCACCATGACAGGGAGAAAAGAAAATCAAAATGAGCCCTTGCATCTTCACTGTAAAGTTGAGGTTTCCAGAGGTGGGAGGACCCAGCGGGCTATGCTAAAGACATATTAGAACCTTCCTAGTAAGTGTGATATAGTGACATACAATGGAAGAGGTGTGTGCTTGCACTATTTTAATCGAATTTAATTTTTCTTACATTTGATAGGACAAGAAGGAATTCAGGGGGAGATGGAGAGAGACACCTGCAGTAATACTTCATTGCTCATGAAGCTTCTCACTTGCAAGTGGGGAGCGAGACTTAAACTTGAGTCCTTTTGCACTGTAATGTGTGCAGTCATCCAAACATGCCAACACCCAGCACTTGAACTCTTAAAGCATACACAGTGGGGGCCAGCAGTTGACTTACCCAGCAGACCACACACATTACCATACAAGAGGACCTGGACAAGTATACTGGTCCTCCAATTGGGAGCACCAGAGGGGAAGCTTCATAAGTGGTGAAGTGGTGTGTCTCTCTTCTCAGTCTCTCTCTTCCTCTTCATCTTTCATGCTCTATCATAAAAAGGAGGAGGAGAAAGAGGAGAAGGGTAAGAGGGAGGGGGAGGGTAGGAGGAGGAGAAATAGTCCACCAAATGCAACAGAGTGATACAGGCACTGAGACCCAGCAATAATCCTGGTAGCAAAAAAAAAAAAAAACAGACATTTCTGTGTTGAAAAGAGAGCTCAAGAACCCACTAGATTGAGCATGTGTCTCATTTTGCATGTGGTCCTGATTTAAACCCTAGGAAGTGCTGTGTCAGCACTTCTGACACTCAGTTTCTCCTTCCGGATGAAAAAACATCCAAGTGTGGTGAAATCACACACGCATGAAGCCATAGTTCTTTTTTAAAAAAATTAAATAGATAAATAAAATATAATACATATACTATTAAGTCAATAATAAATCAACAGATTGATAGATAATAATAGATGTGACTGATAGATACGGAGATGGACAGGTAGGTTGATGATTAATAGATATAAATATATCTTTTCTATGGCCTTCTAACATTAAGATCTCAGCAGCATTGGTAGTTAGGAGTATTTAGAAGGTAATTTTGTCATGAGAGAAGAGTTCCTGTGATGGGACTGGAACTAGTCTCCAAGCTCTGAGGACATCAAAGCACCTGCTTCATCTCTCTTCCTTCCTGTAAGAGCTCACAATAGGAGGTAGAGAAATCAGCCACCTGCAAACCAAGAAAACAATGAACTACCTACCAGCACATGAATCTTGAACTTCCCTCACACCTAGGAGTAATAAGTATCTGCTGTCTAAACCACAGTGCCTATGGCATTTGTCATAGCAGCCCAGCTTGACAAACACAGTCAAGATGTCATCTCAAAGATGGACAGCTTCTATTCTGATTCTTAAAGAACAGATAGCTCCCTGAACAGGGGCAGTGGGAAAGACGAGTTGGTTAGGGTAAAGATGGGGTTAGTCATAAGTTGGGTGACATTCTGGTTATGGAACAATTAGGGTTGGGGCTGGAGAGATAGTTCAACATTGGAAAATAGAACTCATATTAACTGAGGCCCAAGATTGAATCCGAGCAAGGACAAATGACAAAGCCAAGTGGTATTCTAATTTCTCCCTCAGATATAGTAAATCTTTTTTGAAAGAGCTAGAAAAGTAGTTCATTAAATGAATCTTAATTTTTAAAAAGTTAGGATTTGACCTAGGATTAAGGCTACCACTGGTTTCCTTCTCATTTGAAAATATCACATGAAAGATTCTCTACCCCCTTCTGGATCATATTATTTTTAAGTAGTTGAAACAAGACACATTATTTTTCACTTTTTCCCATATTTATGTTTTGCCATCTCTAAATTTAGGAGAGAGCTTGCAAGCACTCATGTGTGTCTGAATCTGATTGGCACCATGTTTATCTCCTAACAGCAGCAGGACGTTAAACAATGATGGCTCTTCTCTTGAACACCATCTTCAGTTTCATGAAGTATGGTGCTACATTCAGAACACCATAGAAAATCAAATGAGTTATGTTGGTTGGAGAATACAAAAGCATCTTTGGTGTGTATTGTTTGTTAATTGTAGTTTTAAAAATTGTTCATCTTAAGAATACATTCAGAGCTAGTGGAAAGTCTGTCCAGTTCTTCAGACTTCAGGCTAATTCTCGGAAATAAAGACCCAAACCTCACAATAAAATTAGCTTGATGAAAAAACAAAAAAAGAATACATTCAGAAATTATCAATTTATTTCTTGGAGAAAGCTCATCAAATTCATTCATGCCTTCAGTGCACAATATTTTCTGAATGGACCGCAGAAGGTAGAGTAGCTAACCTGTGAGTCTTTCTCTTAGTAGCATTCAGGAAGTGTCAGGCAAAAACCTATATAAATGAAAAGATAAAAGTGGGAGTGCTTCTTCACAAAAGAAGAATGGAATCCTTGAAAAAAAAGGGTAAAAAAAAAATAATGATAAAGCACACACACATACACACAATAGTTAAGACCAACAAAAAAAAAAGATGATGTTGTGTCTTCTGGGACAGAATGAATGAAACTGAAGGTGACTATAACTAGCAAAGTAATTAAAGAAATGAAACACAACTGCTGAATAGCTCCACTAATATGTGTAACTGAGAAAACTTAAATATAAAACAGAAGCACACAGTGTCTAAGGCTTCGTGAGAACTCTAGGAGTTAAGAGTTCAGAGGATGGGGTGAGCACAGAACTTTGGTGGTAGGTTCAGTGTAGGACTATACTCTGTAATCCTACAATCTTATAAACCACTATTAATCACAAATTTAAAAAATGGATTGAAAAGAATGTAATAGCAAGAGGTAGTGAGGTTTGGTGCAGGAATTTAGCAGCAGGTGAATTCAGTAAACAAAGTTGCTATGTTTGAAACAACTTGTGACTCATTCCTCCAGAAGCTTGATGGCTTCGGTTTGTTCACATAAGTCTTTCACTGCTCAAACTGGACCATGTGGGTTCCCCTATAAACACAGTGTCATGTGAGCATGCTAATTCCAGGAGTCTGGAAAGTGCCTGAGCAAGAGAAATGAAAGCCTCTCTGGAAAGGACTCCCATTCTCTGGGGCACATTTCTAAATGAATATATCCACCTTGTGATGGACATTCCTTATTCTAGTCTTGTCCACTAAAACCTCCTAAGCACCCAAGCTATTCCTAAATGTTTTTCTCATATCCCTGGTGTACTGCAATGGCTTTCTAGTGCCTTACAATTACAGGCCAAGTATTTTTGCCTAAGTGGTAAGGTCATGTTGACCTGGATAGGTTATCACACCCTGCCTCCTTCCTTCTGTTCCTCTCCTGTGTCCTCTACAACCAGACATTCATCTCAGTCCACCATGTGTGTCGTTTCTAAATTACTTTTCTCCCTACCCCACCATGACTGAAATATCTCTTTTAAAAGGCCTGTCAATTCAATTTAATGCCTTCATAAAGGCTTCCTTAGTTACAGTCAACAGGCCAAGACAGGTGCCTGCCATACCCCAACCCCCAATCCTTGACAATCCCCAATCCAACTCCTTGACACACAACTGTGTCAAGGAGTTCCATCTTCAGAGGTAGACCACTAGGCTCTATGGTCGTGACCAAA